>NC_089225.1:605000-791886 GCF_963924675.1 Phocoena phocoena | reverse complement strand
AGACTTTCTTCAGGGTGGCCATCAGTCCCAAGGTGGGGCTGCTCACCCTTTCTCCTCTGGGGCTCACTCGTGGCCTCCTGGGGCCTCTGTCTGACCCAGGCCACCTGGGTTCACATGCTGGCGCTGCCACTCCCCATCCGGGAGCTGAGCCCCTCCCTCCACCTTCTTGAGACTGGGTTTTCTCATCGCAACCCAAAGGGTGGTGAGTGATGAATTCCTGCGGAACTGGAAGGGTTGTTGGGAGGATACAAGGGAAGGGGAGGTGTGTGGCAATCACTTAGCAAAGCCCCCGGCCCACCGTGGGGTCCCCTCCTGCCCTGATCGCAGCAGGGGCTGGGGAAGGCCCCGGCAGGCAGGCCGAGGGGGGATGGTCCGGAGGGGCAGGCTGCTTCCGGGGGCCTTCGGATCCTCCTGCAGAGGCAGCTGCCTGTGCGGAAGGCTGCCGCTGATGCCGGGCCAAGAGCAGGGGGGCCCTGAGCGGGCTCCAGAGACTCAGCACCCGCCCGCCCGCCCGCTCGCTCACTTGTGCACTCGCGCAGGGCACTTGGGAGCGCTGGTGGAGGGTGAGGCCGCGTGTGCATGCAGGTGGGAGTGTGCGTGTGTGTGCAGGTAGGCACGTGTGGGCTGGAGAGTGTGCACTGAATGTTAAGCGACTTGCCCGAGTTCATCCTGCTGGTTGGCGCTGGTGCCAATACAAACTTGACTCCAAGGGGCTCATTGAAGGCAGGGCAGCCCCCTTTTCCTGGGCTTCATTCTCGCATCTCCGGGGAGGCTCTGCCCACAGTGGGGGCACCAAGGAGAACAGGGTTCACCGTCCAGTGAGGCTCTGGACCACCCTGTCTGGCTGCTGCTTCTTTCCCAGGGAGCCAGTGATGGGTTGGGGATGGTTGTCGTGGGGGCCAGAAGCTCTGAACGTGGCTTTCAGCTCTGACACCCGCCTTGTGATGACTTCAGCCTCAGTTTCCCCAACTGTCAAAGGGCGCCAACGGTCCAGGCTGCTGACCTGGCAGGACTGTAGTGAGGACGGATGGGTCCCACATGGGGAATTACCAGTAAAGGATGCTCCTTGGGATGTGAAGATGGAAGGGATTCTTGCCACCTGCCTGTGTCCTGGCCGGGTCAGGGGAGGTGGGCGTGACCCTGGGGACAGACCTCCTCTCCTGGTCCTGAAGCTGGCTGGACACTGGCCATGCAGCCACAGTGGAGGCCCGGCCATGCAGGTGATTGGTGCTGAGCCCTTACTGGGCAAGCCCCAGGCTGGAAGCTGTCCCAGGTGACCTGAGGGGAGGGCCAGGGGGCTACGGGTGGGCAAAGGCTTCCCCTTGCCTCGGGGAAGTTATGGCAGAGAAGGGGTGAGGGTTGGGCGATGGGGGTGCTCTAAGCCCTGCCCGACCCTGGGGGCATCACTCACACGCACAGAACCTGGACAGCACTGTCATCCATTTACTGTTTAGACTCGCCTTGGCCCCAGGAAGGATGTGAAGAAGGTTATCCGAGCAGGGACTCGCCAAATGCCAGGCGATTCAATGCAGCCTCACTGGGAGCTCTCTCTGCGCCCCCCAGCTTCAGAGGGATACCATATTTATGACCTCGTTTGGTGACTGAGTCATCGCCCATGAATTTATTTCTGCCACCCCGGCTAGGTGGTCGCACCCTCTGGAGGCCCCAGGGGCCTCTCACACGTGCGCACCCGCTCTGTGGCCGCTGCCCACGGGCAGCTCGTGGGGGGCTGGTCTGGTCTGGTCTGTGGTTCCTTAGGGTCCGCATGGCCCGGTCCCCAGCTCAGAGCTCGGCTTAGGCCGGCACCCAGCAAGGGGCAGGGAGAGTGTGTCACATGGACGGCAGCTGCGAGGGCAGGTGCAGGGCTGCCCGGCGTGGGCACCCCACTGGCCTTGCTGAAGCTGACTGCCAGGCGCAAGAGCTGTTCATAACTAATTCAAGTTCAAGTGTGAAGGACTTTCCTTTAGCCCAGTGGGCTTGGAGCGCACAGAGCTAAACTGAATTTGACAAGAAGAGCCTGGGATGGGGGCGTGTGAGACAGCCCGAGTCCTGGGTGTGCAAACACCTCAGATGGTGGGACGTTCCCAAAAGGCAAGAGGAACGCTCCCATCCCCTGCCGCCAAGCCTTTCCAACAGAAAGAGCAGGTGAGGGTGGAGGGACTCCAGTACGATTATGGCCTAGCTCTGTCCCCTTCTGTCTCAGTGACTTTAGGCAAAGCACTGAACCACTCAGAGCCTCCGTCTCCCATCTGTAAAATGGGAACCACAGTATCACCTGCCCCTTAGCCGGCTGTGAAGATGGAATGAGACGATACAGGAGGAGCGGCCGGAACAGCACCCCATGTGCGGTAAGTGAGAATTAGCTATTTCTATCGCTCACTCATTCGTTCACTCCCGAACCTGTTTATCAAGCACTGACTACGTGGCAGGCCTGGGAAGTAGCCGAACACAAGGTCCTGCACCCCGCGGAGCTTGCAGACTGCACGCGAGGTATCGAGTGCACAGCTGCTCGGAGGGTGATGTGAGTCCTGGGACGTGCACGTGGCTTCCAGACCGCTGGGTGTTCGTAGGGACGAGAACCCTGAGGGCCGGGGCAGAAGTCCGCCTGACGGGCCACACGCCCCCGGGCGCCGAGTAAGTCAATGAGGCCGGGGGATGGGGGTGGGTGCAGGCTGGCCGGGCCATTTGGTGGTGAGGACAGAGGTGCAGCCAGTGCCTGAAAGAAAGGGGTGACTGTGCAGACGCGCAGTCGGCTGCTGAGGGGCGCTGCCCTCACCTTTACCCCTCTCGCCCCGTCATTCTTCCTCCTGGGCAGGGGCCACGCCTCCGTCGCGCTCTCTCTTTCCCTTTCTCTGCGAGGCTCCCACCCCCTCCCTCTGCTTACAAGGATGCCCCCATCCCCACCCCAAGGGCAACTCCTGGCCTTCCCCGCCTTCGGCCACCAGCTCAGCCCTCAGAGTGGACTGGTCCAGCCTTTCTTCCGGGGGCGCTCCGGGCCCGCCCCTCTGCGGGCTCCCTGCCCTTCCCACTGGACTGTGCTGGACCCCCTCCAGCCAAGCACGACCCCCCAACATCTCCTCACCCCCAGCCCCAGGGTAGCACCTGGAAGCATGTCCAGGAGAGGGCCAGCCGTGGTCATTAAATCCTCCCCCACCCTCGGCATCCTCCCAGCCCCCCGGGGCCAGGGGACCATGAAATTCCCCTGTCTCCCTCTCTCAGTGAGGGTGGGATGCTGTGGGCACACAGAGCCCCCGGACGAGACCCTGGCCCTGCCTTAGGGAGCTTGGGGTCTCCCAGGAGGCCGAGAGGCCCCAAATGATGACCTGCGTGCTGGGCAGAGCTGGACTCTGTGAGCTGGGAGGCCGGGCCAGTCTGGGGTCCTGGCAGCGTGGTCCGCCAGGCCCCATGGGACCAGAGCCAGCCCCCTGCGGAGTCCCTGCTCTCCACAGCGCTGGTCAACAGGCCCAGGAACAGGATCTGAGAGACATTGTTTGGCCTGGTGTTTTTACAGAGGAAACAATGGGATGCCTTAGGGAGTGCCCACCACCAGCCAGCCAGGGAATGAACACTCGGAGCACCAGGCTTTTATGCCCCCGACTGAGCAATCTTTCGGCCCCACCCTTAGGTGAGGTCACATCTCCCCAGAGGCCTCACTACCCCACCGCCCATCCCCACTGCCAGCCACATCCTGGATCAGAGGTTCCTCCGGGTGACATGAAGCTGGACCGGGCCACGGGATGCCCTGCTTTCCCGCCCTGGCTGACAGCGCCCCTTGGAGCAGTGGGTTCCCAGCTGTGGGTTCTGCTGGGCGTGCAACTGAAAGAGTCGCTGCCAGTTCAGAGGAGCTCGTGAAAAGGCACCGCACCAATGGACGATGACACGAGCTTATCACTTTGGGGGTCACTATTATAATGATTCTTTCAAATGCCATTGTTATTACCTGGCAGCGGAAGCTCTACGCCAAGCTGCTCTAAACGACCGTGACAGCAAGCTGGTCAGGGTGACTTCATTCATTCGTTAGGAACTATTTGTTGCCTACCTACCACGTGTCAGGGGCTGTGCTGGGCCCTGGGGGCCAGACCCGAGACTGGGGACAAGCCCCCCACCTCCAGCCCTGCTCGTGGTCAGACGGCAGTGTCAGAGGCAGGCGGGCAGGTCTGCGGGTTCTGAAGGCTGACCATCCCCGAAGAAAACAGGATGATGAACTGGACAAGAGCACAGAGGTCCCTACCTCCCTGGTGTGTCCAAGGGGAGTGTCACCCCTGGACACTGCAGGTCAAGGAGGAGGGGATTCGGCCGGGGGTCAGAAGTGGGGTGCGGTCGTCAGAGGAGTGTGTGCCGCACGCCTGACCCTTCCAGGTCCGGCTGGGGAGGGAGGAGCCTCAGAGGAGGAAAAAGAAAGTCAAATGGCTCTGCCAGTTCAAATGCCCTTTCAGTCGGCCTCCATCACCTGCGGGGTGGGGAAGGCGGCAGGGGGCCCAATAATAGAAGAGGGCGGGTTTAGGGGTGCAGAGGTGGGGACCATCGCAGTGGAGGGTGTGGCAGGCTGCGGGGCACTCGGGTCAGGCCTCGGGAGACAGGTCAGGGCTTTCCAGGAAGAGAGAAGGTCGGGCTGGGCCATGCCGTGCCTCTGGACCGGGAGCCGATCCGGGCCTGCGTCCAAAGATGGCAGAACCTAGCGTCTTTGCTGTGGGAGGGTGTGGATGGGGTGCCAGGTCCCAAGTGGACCTGTTTTTCTTCTGCCACAAGTGGACTTCCCAATTAACAGATACACACTACTGAATATAAAATAGGTTACTAAGAAGGACCTACTGTACAGCCCAGGGAACTCTACTCAACTCTCAGTAATGGCCTATATGGGAAAAGAAACTTAGAAAAGAGTGGATACATGTACATGTGTAACTGATTCACTTTGCTGTACACCTGAAGCTAACACAGCACTGTAAACCAACTGTACCCCAATAAAAATTTAAAAACTAAAATAAAATAAATAAAAAAGTAACAAACAAACAAACAAATGGACTTCCCGTTTTCCCAAATACAAGTAGGGCAAAAATTCACTGATCTCTTCATTCATGGATAAATGAACATTCACCCTTCATCTGTGTGTTGAGCCACGGTGCCAGGTGCTGGAGACTCGGCAGGGAAGGTAGAGTCCCTGCCCTCCTGGAATTCACGGATTGGTGTGTAGGTCGGGGGTGGGGTTAAGAGAGATGAAACTCAGATATATCCCCACGCAGTTAGTCAGCAGCACCGAGGGGGCAGGAGGAGAAAGGGAGATGGACACGTCCCAGCACTTCGCCTCCCCCATGGCGCTGCACGCGGCCCCCTAACTCTACTGAGATGCAGGGCTTCCTCCTCCGGCCACCCCGCTGCCCGCATCTGCCCGTGCCCCTCCCACGCCGTCCAGTCTTCCCACGATGCCCTCTGCACAGAAAGCCCCCTCCTGGGGGTCCAGGGCCAGTTTCTTGGGCCTCCCTCTTGGCCTCACCCTTGCTGGGCACTGACCCCAGTTCTGGTCACACCTGACCTTTCCCCAGTACACAAAACACCTCATGCCCTGTGCCCTTTCCTACATGATTCTCTCCATGTGGACTGTCTTTCCTCCACGTAGCGCCTGTAGGATCTGGCTTCTCTGGGCCTCGGTTTGCTCATCTGTAAAATGGGGGTGATAGGCTCTGATGAAGAGGAAACGAGGGGCTGCGTGTAGAAACTCGCGCTGTTCAGAGCTCCTGGAAGGGGCTCGAGAAACGGTGGTCTCCTCCCCGCTCTTCTCTGGGAGGGATTGGGAGCCATGGTGGGCTAAAGAGGGAGGGGCGCCGCCTGAACCGTGCGGGGAGGGTCTTGAGGGCAGAGAGGCTGCCAGTGGGCAGAGCTGCTCCAAGGCCGGGTGATGTTTCGGGAAGTTTGGGGGGTGCTGTACGAGCCACAGGTGTGAGCTCCACCCACCGGAAGGGGAGGCCAAGGGAGGGACAGACAGACATGCCCCTGAGCTTTCTAGGGGGCACTGGGGTGAGGCTGGGGCTGAGCAGTGGTGCTGGTGTGGTCTGGGAAGGAGGGAGGCCAGTGGCAGATTTGGGGAGAAGAGGGCGGGTTTAGAGGTGCAGAGGTGGGGACCATCGCAGTGGAGGGTGTGGCAGGCTGCGGGGAACTCGGGTCAGGCCTCGGGAGACAGGTCAGGGCTTTCCAGGAAGAGAGAAGGTCGGGCTGGGCCATGCCATGCCTCTGGACTGGGAGCTGATCCAGGCCTGAGTCCAAAGATGGCAGAACCTAGCGTCTTTGCTGTGGGAGGGTGTGGATGGGGTGCCAGACCGGGCAGAGCCCAGCATCTGGTGTTAGAAGCATCGCCCCACGGGCTTCCCAGGACCTGGCAGAGTCAAGGCTCCTGGCGCAGGACAGGTTCAGGGGATACGTCCTTGGCTTGGGAGCTCAGGGTCCGCAGGGGACGCAGACGTGTAAACACATGGTTACCATGACAATGCAGGCAGGCCCCAGAATGTGGGGTGCCCCAAAGGGGTGGGGGGAGAGTCAAGGAGGATGTTTTGGAGGAGGTGATGCTTGAGTCAAATCTTGCCATTTTCTGGAACTTCCTACACCATTATTTATGTAATCTCTTTCTTTAGGTTAATCTACTAAAAACCAAACCAAACCAAACCAAACCAAACCCCCAAAACCAATTTATCTTAAAAGGGAACCTTACCTCTGCCATCAACTGAAAACCCTATCACCTGCCATTGAAAGAAGGCAATACAAACAAAAAAGCCTATTAAATTCCATCTTGATGAGGCTCCCTGCAGGACTGCTCTGAACCTGAGGCCTGATGAATGTGAGAAAAATGTTCTAGCTGCCAGCCCCCAACTCCTCGATACACTAAGCGGAGGTCCCAGCCTCACACCCTGGGTCTGATAGAGCAGGTGGAAATCCGCTAGCCTGCGAGTGAGTGCGTGTGTGTGTGACGGTGAGTGCACACATGTGAGCACGAGTCTCTTGGGGAGGGTGTGAGGGTGGGGTCGCAGGGACGCAGAGCAGAGAAGCCCCCTGGGTGTGTTGAGGGAATGGGGCTCTTGGAGGGATGCTCGGTGAGGATCGTGTGTGCTGTGGCTGGGGAGGGGACAGGGTGCGGGCCGGACCCCAAACTCACTGTCCCCGGAAACATTGTGCGTTGCTGGGGGTGGGGGCACCGGAGCCCCGTCCGCTGACACGCTAACCAAGGTGGCCTCAAGGGCTAAATAGAGGCTTAGGGGCCTTGGGTGGGGCTGTGTGGAAAAAACTCCCTCCCAACTGCCCCGCCCTCCAGAGGCCTCACCTGGAGTGTGTGTGTGTATTTACCGTGCACTTACAAATGCGATGTGCGTGTGTGTATTTACCGTGCACCTACAAATGCGATGTGCGTGTGTGTGCATTCACTGTGCACCTACAAATGCGATGTGCGTGTGTGTGCATTCACCGTGCACCTACAAATGTGATGTGCGTGTGTGTATTCACCGTGCACCTACAAATGCGATGTGCATGTGTGTGCATTCACCGTGTACCTACAAATGTGATGTGCGTGTGTGTGTTCACTGTGCACCTACAAATGCGATGTGCATGTGTGTGCATTCACCGTGCACCTACAAATGTGATGTGCGTGTGTGTGTATTCACTGTGCACCTACAAATGTGATGTGCGTGTGTGTATTCACCGTGCACCTACAAATACGATATGCGTGTGTGTGCATTCACTGTGCACCGACAAATGCGATGTGCGTGTGTGTATATTCACCGTGCACCTACAAATGCGATGTGCGTGTGTGTATATTCACTGTGCACCTACAAATGCGATGTGTGTGTGTGTGCATTCACTGTGCATCTACAAATGTGATGTGCGTGTGTGTATTCACTGTGCACCTACAAATGCGATGTGCGTGTGTGTGTTCACCATGCACCTACAAATGTGATGTGCGTGTGTGTATTCACCGTGCACCTACAAATGCGATGTGCGTGTGTGTGTATTCACCGTGCACCTACAAATGCGATGTGCGTGTGTGTATTCATTGTGCACCTACAAATGCGATGTGCGTGTGTGTGCATTCACTGTGTATCTACAAATGCGATGTGCATGTGTGTATTCACTGTGCACCGACAAATGCGATGTGCGTGTGTGTGCATTCACTGTGCATCTACAAATGCGATGTGCGTGTGTGTATTCACTGTGCACCTACAAATGCGATGTGCATGTGTGTGCATTCACTGTGCATCTACAAATGCGATGTGCATGTGTGTGTATTCACTGTGCACCTACAAATGCGATGTGCGTGTGTGTGCATTCACTGTGCACCTACAAATGCGATGTGCGTGTGTGTGTTCCCTGTGCACCTACAAATGCGATGTGCGTGTGTGTATTCACTGTGCACCTACAAATGTGATGTGCGTGTGTGTATTTACCGTGCACCTACAAATGCGATGTGCGTGTGTGTGCATTCACTGTGCACCTACAAATGCGATGTGCGTGTGTGTGCATTCACCATGCACCTACAAATGTGATGTGCGTGTGTGTATTCACCGTGCACCTACAAATGCGATGTGCGTGTGTGTGTATTCACCGTGCACCTACAAATACGATGTGCGTGTGTGTATTCATTGTGCACCTACAAATGCGATGTGCGTGTGTGTGCCTTCACCGTGCACCTACAAATGCGGTGTGCGTGTGTGTGTATTCACTGTGTATCTACAAATGCGATGTGCATGTGTGCATTCACCGTGCACCTACAAATGTGATGTGCATGTGTGTGTATTCACTGTGCACCTACAAATGCGATGTGCGTGTGTGTGCATTCACTGTGCATCTACAAATGCGATGTGCATGTGTGTATTCACTGTGCACCAGCAAATGTGATGTGCGTGTGTGTATTCACCGTGCACCGACAAATGCGATGTGCGTGTGTGTATTCACTGTGCACCTACAAATGCGATGTGTGTGTGTGTGTATTCACTGTGCACCAGCAAATGTGATGTGCGTGTGTGTGCATTCACTGTGCACCTACAAATGCGATGTGCGTGTGTGTGTTCACTGTGCACCTACAAATGTGATGTGCGTGTGTGTATTCACTGTGCACCTACTAATGTGATGTGCGTGTGTGTATTTACCGTGCACCTACAAATGCGATGTGCGTGTGTGTGCATTCACTGTGCACCTACAAATGCGATGTGCGTGTGTGTGCATTCACCGTGCACCTACAAATGAGATGTGCGTGTGTGTATTCACCGTGCACCTACAAATGCGATGTGCGTGTGTGTATTCACCGTGCACCTACAAATGCGATGTGCGTGTGTGTGCATTCACCGTGCACCTACAAATGTGATGTGCGTGTGTGTATTCACTGTGCACCTACAAATGCGATGTGCGTGTGTGTGCATTCACCGTGTACCTACAAATGTGATGTGCGTGTGTGTGTTCACTGTGCACCTACAAATGCGATGTGCATGTGTGTGCATTCACCGTGCACCTACAAATGTGATGTGCGTGTGTGTGTATTCACTGTGCACCTACAAATGTGATGTGCGTGTGTGTATTCACCGTGCACCTACAAATACGGTGTGTGTGCATTCACTGTGCACCGACAAATGCGATGTGCGTGTGTGTATATTCACCGTGCACCTACAAATGCGATGTGCGTGTGTGTATATTCACTGTGCACCTACAAATGTGATGTGCGTGTGTGTGTATTCACTGTGCACCTACAAATGTGATGTGCGTGTGTGTATTCACCGTGCACCTACAAATACGGTGTGTGTGCATTCACTGTGCACCGACAAATGCGATGTGCGTGTGTGTATATTCACCGTGCACCTACAAATGTGATGTGCGTGTGTGTGTATTCACTGTGCACCTACAAATGTGATGTGCGTGTGTGTATTCACCGTGCACCTACAAATACGGTGTGTGTGCATTCACTGTGCACCGACAAATGCGATGTGCGTGTGTGTATATTCACCGTGCACCTACAAATGCGATGTGCGTGTGTGTATATTCACTGTGCACCTACAAATGTGATGTGCGTGTGTGTGTTCACTGTGCACCTACAAATGCGATGTGCATGTGTGTGCATTCACCGTGCACCTACAAATGTGATGTGCGTGTGTGTGTATTCACTGTGCACCTACAAATGTGATGTGCGTGTGTGTATTCACCGTGCACCTACAAATACGGTGTGTGTGCATTCACTGTGCACCGACAAATGCGATGTGCGTGTGTGTATATTCACCGTGCACCTACAAATGCGATGTGCGTGTGTGTATATTCACCGTGCACCTACAAATGTGATGTGCGTGTGTGTGTATTCACTGTGCACCTACAAATGTGATGTGCGTGTGTGTATTCACCGTGCACCTACAAATACGGTGTGTGTGCATTCACTGTGCACCGACAAATGCGATGTGCGTGTGTGTATATTCACCGTGCACCTACAAATGCGATGTGCGTGTGTGTATATTCACTGTGCACCTACAAATGTGATGTGCATGTGTGTATTCACTGTGCACCTACAAATGTGATGTGCGTGTGTGTGCATTCACCGTGCACCTACAAATACGATGTGCGTGTGTGTATTCACTGTGCACCTACAAATGCGATGTGCGTGTGTGTGCATTCACTGTGCATCTACAAATGCGATGTGCGTGTGTGTGTATTCACTGTGTATCTACAAATGCGATGTGCATGTGTGCATTCACCGTGCACCTACAAATGTGATGTGCATGTGTGTGCATTCACTGTGCATCTACAAATGCGATGTGCATGTGTGTGCATTCACCGTGCACCTACAAATGCGATGTGCGTGTGTGTGTATTCACTGTGTATCTACAAATGCGATGTGCGTGTGTGTATTCACTGTGCACCTACAAATGCGATGTGCGTGTGTGTATTCACCGTGCACCGACAAATGCGATGTGCGTGTGTGTGCATTCACTGTGTATCTACAAATGCGATGTGCATGTGTGTATTCACTGTGCACCGACAAATGCGATGTGCGTGTGTGTGCATTCACTGTGCATCTACAAATGCGATGTGCGTGTGTGTATTCACTGTGCACCAGCAAATGTGATGTGCGTGTGTGTATTCACCGTGCACCTACAAATGCGATGTGCGTGTGTGTATTCACCGTGCACCTACAAATGCGATGTGCATGTGTGTGCATTCACCGTGCACCTACAAATGCGATGTGCGTGTGTGTATTCACTGTGCACCTACAAATGCGATGTGCGTGTGTGTGTATTCACTGTGTACCTACAAATGCGATGTGCGTGTGTGTGTATTCACTGTGTATCTACAAATGCGATGTGCATGTGTGTATTCACTGTGCACCTACAAATGCGATGTGCGTGTGTGTATTCACCGTGCACCGACAAATGCGATGTGCGTGTGTGTGCATTCACTGTGTATCTACAAATGCGATGTGCATGTGTGTATTCACTGTGCACCGACAAATGCGATGTGCGTGTGTGTGCATTCACTGTGCATCTACAAATGCGATGTGCGTGTGTGTATTCACTGTGCACCAGCAAATGTGATGTGCGTGTGTGTATTCACCGTGCACCTACAAATGCGATGTGCGTGTGTGTATTCACTGTGTACCTACAAATGTGATGTGCGTGTGTGTATTCACCGTGCACCTACAAATGTGATGTGCGTGTGTGTGCATTCACTGTGCACCTACAAATGCGATGTGCGTGTGTGTATTCACTGTGTACCTACAAATGTGATGTGCGTGTGTGTATTCACCGTGCACCTACAAATGTGATGTGCGTGTGTGTATTCACTGTGCACCGACAAATGCGATGTGCGTGTGTGTATTCACCGTGCACCGACAAATGCGATGTGCGTGTGTGTGCATTCACCGTGCACCTACAAATGTGATGTGCGTGTGTGTATTCACCGTGCACCGACAAATGCGATGTGCGTGTGTGTATTCACTGTGTAGCTACAAATGCGATGTGCGTGTGTGTGTTCACTGTGCACCGACAAATGCAATGTGCGTGTGTGTGCATTCACCGTGCACCTACAAATGTGATGTGCGTGTGTGTATTCACCGTGCACCTACAAATGCGATGTGCGTGTGTGTGCATTCACTGTGCACCTACAAATGCGATGTGCGTGTGTGTGCATTCACCGTGCACCTACAAATGTGATGTGCGTGTGTGTGTTCACCATGCACCTACAAATGCGATGTGCGTGTGTGTATTCACCGTGCACCTACAAATGCGATGTGCGTGTGTGTGCATTCACCGTGCACCTACAAATGTGATGTGTGTGTGTGTATTCACCGTGCACCTACAAATGCGATGTGTGTGTGTGTGCATTCACCGTGTACCTACAAATGTGATGTGCGTGTGTGTGTTCACTGTGCACCTACAAATGTGATGTGCGTGTGTGTAGTCACCGTGCACCTACAAATGCGATGTGCGTGTGTGTGTTCACCGTGCACCTACAAATGCGATGTGCGTGTGTGTGTTCACTGTGCGCCTGCAAATGCGCTATGTTAGAGTGCTTGCACCCCAGTGCCTGCCCGTGTGCACACGTGAGCCTCCACCTTGTCCTCACATGTGTGCATGTACCTGCCCCACAGGGCCGTCTCACACCAGGTGAAACAGCCGAGCCCCCGGGGTGGGGCAGGGGCTTCTTCTGCTTGGGAAGCTGT
Source organism: Phocoena phocoena (assembly GCF_963924675.1). Taxonomy (NCBI): domain Eukaryota; kingdom Metazoa; phylum Chordata; class Mammalia; order Artiodactyla; family Phocoenidae; genus Phocoena; species Phocoena phocoena. The sequence continues at coordinate 779,213 of NC_089225.1, read as the reverse complement.
CTGAGCCCACCTGCCTCCCTGTGTCCACACTTGCAGAGGTTGTGTGACCTGCCCCAGGTCATGTGGTGCACATGCTGTGTTCTTTCATAGGAGGTTTACCTGAAACTTTCTGGAATTTCAGGAATTTGGGGGGGAGTCTCCTGCCTGAAGGCAGCTGGATTCAAGGTGATAGGAAAATTAACTGGGGACAGGGACATTCCTTGTGAGTGACAGCCTCCCAGGCAGAGGTGCAGTGGCGGTGGCGGGTGATGGGAGGCAGAGGTTAGGGTCTTCCAGGAGCGCCCTCCTTCCCTTGCCAGGCCCAGGAGGACCAACGCAGTCACGGCTGTTAGACCCGTGAGTATGCAACTTGGCCTCAGGTGGAGTTGGATTCTGGTGACTCTGAGTTCTGAGGGACAGAAACCTCTAAGCTCCCCAGAGCTCAGTTTCCCCATCTATTAAATGAGACGTGGTGAGGATTGGCTGGAATTAGCATGAAGTGACTTAACACAGTGCCTGACATGTAGTAAGTTGCAGACGAAAACACAGTCCGGAGAGGTTAAGCGACCTGGTCAGGGTCACACCGCCCCTGAGGGAGAGCCGGACCTCAGCGTCAGCTTATCCCGCCTCGCCTCCGCCCCCGTCCCACAGTATCACGTGTCTGGGGCAGGTGTCCTGGACTTCCCACGGCCCGGCTCCTGGACCACGGCAGAGAGAGCCGAGGCTCCAAAGGGCATCGGGAGGGTCTGACTGCATGCACCATTGCTCGGGGCTTCCTAGGGGGAACCTTGGGGCCCACCTTGCTCTCTGTGGTGTCAGGTCTGCCTTCTGGGGAGAAAGGGCTCTTGGCAACTGTCAGATGCTCTGCGCAAGTGGGGTGGCTGTTAACACGCCCAGGCCAGGCTCTTCTCACCGCCGAGACCAGCAGACCTCACTGACCACACGGTTCCAGCTTCGGGCTGGCCTCACACCTCCACTGCCCAGGTGGCCTTTCTGAGGCTGGAAGCTGCCAGCGGTCCCCACCGCCCGCAGGATGGAGTCTCCACGACGTTTTCCAAGGTCTCCGAGGTCCTCTGTCCCCGTCCCCTTGGACTTTGTGGTCCCAGCAGAGAGCCAGCCGACACTGGCTGATACCCCAGGATGTCCACACCTCTGTGCTTTCACCAAGCTGCCGCCATTACCTGGGAGGCCTTCTCCCTGTCACTCTGGCAAAGACTTTCTTACCTCTCAAGACACAGCTTCCTGCCATCTCCGCTCTGTACTTTTCTCTGAAGCTCCTTTCAGGCCCCCAGGGCCACCCTAACACCCAGACACTGATGGAGCATCTGCATGGACCCCCAGGCCCTGGCAGCGGGGGCACCAGTGTCAGAGTCCACTTGTACCTGTTCTCACCTCTGGGGCCCTGAGCCAGGCCAACCTGGGGTCCCGCTTCTGTCCACTCTGGCACAAAGGTTTGCAACGATTCCCCACCCCCCCGGAAAATAGAGAGCTCCATTAAACAACCCAGCCGGCACACACCCGCTGGAGCGGGGCCACCTGGGGAGGGTGCTGTCCAGGGCACGCCCTTCTTTGAACCTCCGTCCACCTGTCTCCTGGTCTGCTCTCAGGACAGATGTCCTGGGTCCGTGAAGGGGGTGCCTGGGAACTGCAGGCCCGTCCCCACCCATCACGGCCCCCGCAGCTCCATCTCCACCCACCAGGCCTCACACCTGGGCACCTGCATCCGGCTACCTACGGGGGCTCCAGGCCACGCCCACAGGGGCGCTGGTTCCTCTGCCCCTTTATCATTCCTGGGGAGGGGGCGGGGCCGCGGCTGGAGGTGGGAGAGGCCTGGGAGGAGCCTTGGGAGGCGCACCTGGGCCGGTGGGGTGCGGTGCTGTGCCGACCCGACAACCGTGGCCCTTATCTGCACTCTCGTCCTCCTCCTGGGACATTCTTCCTTGCTCTTGTCTACTGGTTCCTCTCGCTCAGCTCCCAGCTCTCCCTCGGCTCAAGTACCTTCTTCCCTGGGAACCTCCCTCGGGCTGGGTTAGCTGCCCTCTCTTCAGGCTGGAAGCCGGGCAGCCACAGGCCACACCTGGCCCGTAGGCTGTTTGCCCAGCACCGTGTTTCAGAAACATTTGAATTAGTTGCCAATGTTTTGAAAGTGTATGTCTTCTCTGGAAAGACTGGGCGCTGGGCTAACTCGGGGCCCACATTCCCAAACACTAGGGAGGGTCGGGGCCGAGTCCCAGCAGTGCCCTCTAGAGAGGACAGGGTCTCACAGTCCGCGGCCAGCTGCTCACGGTTTTCTAGTGCCTGCCCGGACCCCGTCTGCATTAGAGTCGGCCATCCTGGGTTCCAGAATGTAAATTCCTCCGGGGAAGGGCCTGGGGTCTCATCCATCCCTGAATCTGGGGTCAAGCACAAGCATAAATCATGGGGACGCCCACTAAGTGTTGGCAGGACGTTTCTGAAGAAGGCCGGCCAAACGCGGGGGAGGAATTGTTTTTAAGAGAAGGGGAGGTGGGGCTGGGTCCCGAAGGAGTGGCGGAGATAGGAGCATCTGTAGAAGCGCCTTCCGAGCAGGAAGAGCCCCCCGAGCAGAGGCTCCGAGGCGGGGGCTGGAGGTGGCAAGGCCCGGCTGCAGTCCGGGCGTCCACGGGGACATGGTGGCGCATGAGGTCAGAAGAGCAAGAGCTTGAAGGGTGAGTGGGTATCTGTGAGGAGCTAGATAAGCCTCGGTGGAGAATTCCAGGGGGAGGGGTCATGGGGTGTGCACACAGGGACAGGAAGGTGTCCCTCATGTTTGTGCACAGCCGGGAGTTCACAGTGACAGAGCGCAGGGTGTGTGTCGGGGACAGGGCTGCTGAGAGGGGTGAACACGATGCGGGTGGTGAGTCAAGCCTAGGCAGAGAGAGCTCTAACACAAGCCCAGCTGAGGGTTGCCCGTTTTTTCTCTTCATTGTTTTTCCTTTCCTAAAAGCACTGGGAGTGAAGTCGTTGGATTTTTGTGTGAGAAAGATTGCTTTAGTAAACCCACAATTGGAGTTGTCGGTTTCAACACATACTTCTCAGAAACTGATTGATCAAGTGGGCCAAAAATGATATAGATAGACACCATTAATAAGCTCAGATTTCCATAGGCATGTAAATGTTGCACAAAAATGTCAAGGTTATCCAAGCACACATGGAGCAGTCACAAAAGTCGTCCTTGCCCTGGGCCTCAAAGGAAGCCTCCATGCACTTAACACGACCCACTTCACACCCACTATGTTCTCTGACTACCCCACAATAAAATCATAAATGAGGGACTATAGGATCAGGGCAAACATTCCGTGTGTCTGGGGACTAGACAGCATCTTGGTCAATTACACCTGGATCAAAGAGGAAATCACCAGGAGGAATTATAAAACAATTAGACCTGAATGACCTTAAAGATGCTCTATATCCAAATTTAAAGATATAGCTAAAAAAATGTACTCACAGAAAAATATATAGCATTAGATACATTTATCAGAAACAACAAATAATGAAACAAATGAACTAAGCATTCAACTCCGGCAATAAAGCAAAACAGAAGAAAGGAGGGATGAAATAATAACATTTAAAAATCAAAGAAATAGAGAGCAAAAAAGGATGGACTACTGAACACCAAAAATTGCTTCTTTGAATAAATTAATATGACTAATCAAGGCAAATAGAATAAGCATGCAAATACAATGTATAATAAAAAATAATAACTACAAAAATGATATTCTATGAATATAGTGATAAGAATAACCATATGATAATAAATTGATAAACTTGAGCAAAATGAATAAATTCCTGGAAAACACAAAGCAATGAATAAAGTCAAGAAGAAATAAAAAGCTCGAATGGGTCAATAGTTATTTAAAAAATTGAAATGATAATCACTGATCTTTTTACCAAAAAAGTCTGAGGCCATTCAGTCTTGCAGGTGAGTTTTGTTAAAATTTCAAGGAATAGGTTAAGTGTTCTCTTACAAAGTCTGTTCCAGAATTAGACAAAACAGGAAAGATGCCAATCCATTTAATATAACCTGGATTCTGAAACATGTTTGGGACAGTACAGGAAATTATAGGTTTATTTCATTTATGAGTCGTGGACATAGGATTTATTCTGGAATGCAAGGATGATTAAGTATCAGAAAAATCTAATGATGCAATTCTTCCCAGTCATGAATGAAAGAATAAAATCATTTCATTATTTCCATAGCGCTCAAGAAATGCTGACATCTATTTCTGATTAAAAGCCTCTTAGAAAACCAAGAATAGAAGGAAATTTTCTTGATAAACTTGATAAAGGCTGTGTACCAAAACCTACAGCAAAACCATAATTAATGCAGAAATTTTAGGCCCATTTTCATTAAGATTTAGAACAAGGCAATTCTACTCATACTATCAGTACTGTTTTTTTAAAAAAATTATTATTAACATAGTATTACAGGCCAAAGCTATAAGACAAGGAAAGGCATGTGAAATATAAGGGTTAAGAGGGAACAGACAAGACAGTCTTTTGTGGAAGATATGACCAACACAGAATCAAAATAAGCAACTATTCACAGTATCATAGGAACCATGAACTATCTGGACTTACCCTAACAAAAAACGAATGAGACTTTCTTGAAGAGAATAGTCTCTCTACTAAAGGAAATTTTTTTTAATTTGAAAAATGAAGAAACGTTATATATTCACAAATGGAACGACACATAGCAAAATCTCAATAAAAACTGTTGCTAGATTTCTCAAAGAAATCAACACATTCATTATAAAGCTTATATAGAAAAATAAACGTCCATTTATGGTAAGGTCCATTTTGGAAAGAAAACAAAATTGAGTGTGTGTGGCAGATAGGCAGCTTGTCCCCACTTTGAGCGGCACTGAGGGAGACCATTCAAAGAATTCTAGATCAACAGGATAAAGACAGAAAACCCAACAGAACAATGGACAATGGCTTTGAATAGGCAGTCCTCAGTAGAGGATTCCCAAATGACTAAAGCAGATGTGAAGAGATGTTCCAGCTCACTGATAATGAGCGAGATGCAAATCAACACAAGGCGTCATCATTCATGCCCATCAGAATGGCAGATTAGAAGCGTGAGGAATGGATGCCAGGTGTTAACAGGTATGTGGGGAGATGAGGACCCTGCACCGCTGAGTGTAGGATGTGAACAGGTATAACCAGTCTGGAAAATATTCTTTGTTTTAATTAAATATGCACATGCTTTTTTGGCCCAGAACTCCACTCCTGGTTATGCATCTGAGAAAATTCTTCAAACAGGGCCACGAGCGATGATTCACAGAGGCATTGGCTACAATAGCTAGAAGTCGCCAGTGACCCAGGTGTGCATTCTGAGGGGGTGGGTACCATGCAAATGAACGCAGCGTTTGGAGCAATGAAAGAGTTGTATTTATAGCACAGGGAGGGGTCTTGAGTCGTATGCCAAGCGCAAAAGAGCAGAAAGAGAAGAAAATTTATCACACTATACCAGAGATTCTCAAACTTTCATCTCAGATACTCTTAAAAATTATTGAAGACCCCAAAGAGCTTTTGTCTCTGTGCATCCACCTATCTGTATTTATCATATTAGAAACTAAACATTTAAAACAATCTATGAATTCGTTAAAAAACAAATCTATTACATGTCAACATATGTAACATATTTTATTTAAAAAGTTTTATTTTTCCAAAATAAAAAATACAGTGAGAAGCAGCATTGTTTAACGTTTTTGCAAATCTTTTGAACATCTGGCTGAATGAAAGACAGCTGGATTCTGGATTCATTCTGTCGTGATATAACACATCCTGTAGGCTCTGGAAAACTCCATTGGACATTCAGGAGAGAACGAGATGAAAAAGGCCAAGAACATCGTAGTATAATCATGAAAACAATGTCAACCTCCTGCATCCCTGGACCGTACTTTGAGAGCCGCTGCATTATACCGTTCGTGTCTATTGACAACACGTAAGTACACATAAAATTTCACTACACATTTTACGTTTCAGGCATATTCAAGGCTGTACATAAAACGTACAGAGGTCAGAGCCTGTAGGGTGCAAGAGGGGGACAAGAGGGGCAAAGGATAAAAGGGAAAATACGATAAAACAAAGCAAGACAGAATCTCTATGTGTTTTACCGGGGATTACAATTAAACTCAGGTCTCCGCACCTGAAGAACAAGAATGCTGAAAAACAAAATGAAATAAGAAGACAGTCCAGGAGCCTGACCGGCCAGGACTCAGCAAGGAAGCAGGGAGGCCAGGGTGTGTGTGTGTGTGTGTGTGTGTGTGTGTGTGTGTGTGTGTGTGCACGCACGCACACGTGTGCATGGGGGGTTAGAAGTGACGAGGTCTAATGGGGACAGAAATGCATCTGTGAATTCATCTGGACCAAATCCAGGATATCCAGGGCCAGGAGGGAGGAAATGCAGCTCCCTCTGCCTCTGTCTCCTCTTCTGTCTGACACCCTCCAAGCTCCAGGTGAGGACCCCGCTGCCCTCAGGGGAGCCAGCCTCCTGGTTTGAGGCTGGGCCAATGTGGAGAGGTCTGTGCTCACAGCCCACTGCTGCGGCACTACAGACCCTACTGCAGGGCTGAGCAGAGATGATCGGGTGACCCCAAAGGCCTTTCCAGACCTCTAGGCCTTGACATCATGACCATTCGGTGGCCGCTGAGTGGTGACCACAGCTCCCGGGCTGTGCAGAGTTGGACTCCTCCCTCCCGGCCTGCGCCCTGCCAGGTGTGGCTCAGGCAGGTAACAGGCATCTTGTACCACTGTGTCAGCCGTAAGCAGCACCCTCCCCAAGGTGACCTCCCCACTTGCCTCAGAGCAGAGCTACGCACTGCGCCCAGTCCCCTGGGGGACATCCAGGGCCCCCTAGCATTCAGAGGCAGGAGAAATTGACTTGCGGGTCCCTGGCTGACGCCAACCAGAATCCATGGTTGCCCGCTTGGGCATCTTTAAGAAGGCAGGTGTCCTGGACAGGCCTCTTGTGGACGCCCTTCCGTGGGCTACTCAGCCTCTGCCCCGTCTTCACCCAGTTCCCCCTACGGGCTCTTGGTCGGTCTGTCCAGGTGTCCCTATTCCCGGACCCAGTACTCCACCCCCAGGTGTGTCCCCCAGCTGCACTATGAGTGATTGAGAACAGGGACATTCTTCCTTCCTTCCTGTGTCCCGGGCTGGCCACTCAGGAGGGACCTGGCATTTGAGAAACAAATGAAAGCAGTGAAGTCCTGTGCAGGCGTGTGGCCGTAAGGGGCCGGGGCTGGGGGCTGGGGGCTGGGGCTGCTCAGGAAGGAGGACGGCTACCTCCGGTCACGTCCCCCCTCCCACCGTGGCCGGGGGCTCTGTCTCCCCTCTCCTCTCCTCCCGTTACAGTCAGCACCCTTCCTGCCTTTCACCAGAAGTAGGAAGCATTTCAAACAGGCAGAAAAGTCGAGAACCATGTCATGAATGTAATTAACACCCATGGACCCCAGGCTTGTATTCAGCTGGGATGGTCCGGTTGTTAAAGCACTAAACTCTCCATATGTTCAGACAGGCTGGGAAATGAGCGGCTCTCCTGAGCCCTCAGACGATCTGCGCCCTCCACCAGGGCCCTACCCTTAGACACCTCTCCCACCTGGCAATTAAAGGGTTAAAGCCAGCCCAGCCCAGGGGTGAGGGGGCACAGCCTGGTGCCAAGATCTCAGCAGTTCCTATAGACTGCACCTGTGGGCCCCACTTCTCAGCTTTGTCAGAGGCGAACATATTTTCCTATTTATTTCAGATTTTCTTTAAAGAAACAAAACAACAGGGAATCTGGAAGCTCCCTGTGGACCCCTCCCCATCCCATCTCCACCATAATGAATTTGTTGCTTTTCATTCCCTTGCATGTGGTTGTATTTTTGCTCTAGAGATAAGTAGCCGTCAACAAAATATTGTACTGTTTTGCATAACCTCAAGCTTTATATAAATGCTACCAAGCTGTCCATCTCCTTCTGCAACTTGCTTTTGCGCCCAGTGCTGTTTTGAGAGGGTCCACGTCGACACACGTGGCTCCAGCGCACCCCTCCCCACTGCTGAAGGGTATTCATGCCATTGGACGAATAGACCATGATTTGGAAAATCTATTTTTTTCTTATAAAGATTCGGATTGCTCCCAACGGTTTGCTTTTACAAACTGTGATATCCTAAACATCCTTGTGCATATCCTTTGGTGCACACGTGCATAGATTTCCATTGGATATGGTTCCGGTTATCTGTGGCTGCAAAACAAACTACCCCCAAACGTAGCAGCTTTGTAACAGCAACCATTTCATCAGACCTCATGAGGCTGTGTGTCAGGAATTCGGGGCAGGGCTCAGCTGGGAGGGGCTTCCGGTTAACATGGCACTGACTGGGGTCACCCGATGGGATCCCTCTGCGTTGACCTGGACAGTGGTTTGGTGGGAACGGCTGGAAGACTGAGCATCTCTCTCTGGTTTCTCCAGCGTGGAGGTCTTAGGGTCCTCAGACTTCTTATCTGGTGGCCCAGGTCTCCAGGAGTGAGTGTCCTGGCCAGCAAGGCAGAAGCCCTGTGGCCTCTTATGTCACCTAGCCTTACTTCCACTGAAGTCATTGACTGCAGTAGCCCCAGACCCACCTGGATTCCAGGGGATGGAGCCTAGACCCCACCTTTGGGGAGGCGTGTCAAACAATTTTCAGCCATTCTTAGAAACCGCCTCTTGTACTCAGGGGCAGAGCTACTGTGCTGGGGGCCTGGGCATCTTCAACAAACTGCACTGGGCGTTGCCAGATTGCCCTCAGAGGTGAGACACAGCAAGGTGTGGGTTCCTGGTTCTCTACATCCTCACCAACACTTACTAGTGTCAGACTTTTTCTTTTTTGAGAAATGGTATCTTACTATAGTTTTAATTGATTTATTTAATTGTAATCATAGTATAGCATGATTAGTAATGAAATTGAATGCCTTTTCATATGTTTATTGGCCATTCAGGTTTTCTTTTCTCCAAATTGCTCTTTCCTATCACTTGCACATTTTTCTCTTGGGTAGTCTGTTTTCCTCCAATGTATTTGTAAGTATTCTTTTTCTTTCTTTCTTTCTTTCTTTTTGGCTGCATTGGGTCTCTGTTGCTGCGAGCAGGCTCTCTCTAGTTGTGGCGAGCGGGGGCTGCTCTTTGTTGTGGTGCGCGGGCTTCTCACTACATTGGCTCCTGTTTTTGTGGAGCACGGGCTCTAGGTGCACAGGCTTCAGTAGTTGTGGCACATGGGCTCAGTAGTTGTGGCTCGCGTGCTTAGTTGCTCTGTGGCACGTGGGATCTTCCTGGACCAGGGCTCAAACCTGTGTCCCCTGCGTTGGCAGGCGGATTCTTAACCACTGCGCCACCAGGGAAGCCCTGTAAGCATTCTTGAGAGTACTTAGATACCAATCCTTTGGTTGACATGGGCATTACACATATCTCTCTTAGTTTGTGGCTTATCTGCTCACTTTTTAAAGCTGTATTTTTTTGATAGACAAATTTTTCATTGTGATGAAGTTAAATTGGTCATTCTTTTTTTACGGCCTGTGCTTTGTGTGTCTCAACAAGCTCAGCATCCCCTGGGATGTGCCTGATCTCCTGGCCTGGGTGGACTCTGAATGTTCCTCCACTGAGCGCAGTCTGACCCTCACATCTTCCCTCCTGTGTCCCCGGCATGTGGGATGCCTCTCCTCCTGCTACTGACCAGGGTTCTTGACCTCCTTAATCAATAGAAATTGACTAGAGGCCGGACAAGAAATTCAGGCAAGGCTTTATTGGGGCCCTGCTGCAGCAGGGGGGAGCGAGAACAAACAATGGTTTCCCTTGCTAGCTCGCTCCCTGAGGGGGTGGGGGCGAGCTTGTTTCTTATATGGGGTGAAGGTAGGGGTGTGTCCAGGGGACAGGCCAGGGGTGGGTGGCTTCGGTGCCCTGCCCACCCCTTTGATGGTGCGTGCAGGGGGCATGCGCAGGACCCTGCTTTTGCTCCTGGCTCTTCAGAAGTGGCAGTTGGGTTTTTGGTCTTTTCGTATCTTGTTGTTCCTAATTTGCCCTGACTACACAAGCGCACAGTTACTTTTAGTCCCTTATAGTTTCTTTGTATCTGTTGCTCCAGGAGACGTTCGTCCAGGTGCAGGCACTGCAGCAAAGGGTCCCAGGTCCCAGGTCCCAGGCTGTCTCACTCCAAGCTGGCCCTGCAAAGCCTACCTGCCCCCGGAAAGCCTCCCCAAGCCCTATCCCTTTCAGCGCAGTCTCAGCGGCTTCCTCTCTCCCTCCTTCCTTCCAGGACTCCCAGGCCCCCTGGTGCCTCTTTTAGTTTCTTAGTTTTAGTTTCTCTTTATTCCCTGCAGCTCTGTGCAGATGTGGATTTGCAAGCCTGGATTTTTAGGCCTGGCGTCTCCTGCTGAGCATTGGGCCTGCACCCAGGAAAGCTGGTTCCTGAGTTTGCCTGCAGAGGCCCGGGGTTCTATGTCCCCCAACCATCATCAACAGAAGCATCAGACTTTCAACAATGTTCACAAGACACGATATTAAAACAATGAAAAAAGAATTTTTGACAACACAGTTAAAATAACTGCATAATTTATTACGAATCACCCTGAGACACACAAACAAGAAAGAAATACAATTTAAAGCAAGACTTCAAGAAATAAAAACATCAAATCACATGCAGTCTCCTTGGACACTGAACTCCACGATGATTAAATGAAACTTGGCGTTTCTTCTGGAGGGAAACCATGCTCCTTTGAGCTTCTAGGACCAATGCACGGGCACGTCTTCACAACTTCCCACTGTGGAGGCAGCTCTGGACATTTCCAACCCCCGCCCCCCGGAGCAGCTGGCTCCCTGTATAGAGATACAGCTACATGCTCTTATGGGATCACTCACTTTCGGCCCTGTTCCTTGGGCACTTAGCCGTACCTGGATCCACCCTCCTTCCTGATCACAGCGCCGATCCCCCAGCATCTCCCAGGGAAGATGGTGGCAGCAGCAGAAGGAGGGGATGTGCTGACCCCTCCTCAGAGGCTGGGGCTCAGTGAATGAGCCTCCACTGGGCAGGGATGTAGGGGCAGGAAGTGGAGGGTCTTGCCAGAGGTTAGGGAGAAGTAGACTTTGGTGCTGCTGGGCAGGAAGGGCACGGGGAGAAGAGCGAGAGTAAAGGGGGCCCAGATGGCCCTGCAGGAGGACTTGAAGAGGGTGGCCAGGCTGCCAGTGCAGAAAGAGGCTGCCCTCCCACGTCAAGGCTCTGATCCTTTTGTGCCCGCGCTGCCTCACCTATAAAACAGGAGAAGGAAAATGTGACCTCCTTCCTAAGGTTTTATGAAAATCAAGCTCGTTTTACTAGTAAGAGTGATGAGAATAACGACCAGCAATTTAGGTGAAGTTTGGGTTTCCTTCTTCCCATTAAAAACAAGTACTGATTACTCGGATGGATGGGGCTGGCTATGTTCCTTATTTGATAGGTGGGGAAACTGGGCCCCCCGGACTAGGGGGTGCCCTTCAGGGAGAGCTGGAAGCCACTTTCAGGGCTGGCCTGGAGGATTTTCCCACGAGGCAGGGTGGGAAAGCATTCTGGCCCCAAGTGGATGCCAAGCAGGGGTAAGCTTCCATGTGGCTCCTGCTGTGATAACGCAGTGTGGCACCCCGTCTCTGGCAGCAGAAAAGCTGAGAGCAGGGGGAGGGGCCGCAACCCGGTTGGTTCCCAGCAGGGCCGGCTATTTCCGTTCCCTGCTGTCAACCAGGAGGAGGGGATCCGCTGCTCGGGAGGGAGTCGTGTGGCCAGCCTAGAGATGGCAGCCTTCCTTGGAGCTGGGGAGGGGATATGCCCACACCCTCCCGGCTCGGGGGGGGGTGCCCTCGACACCCCCTTCTCAGCACTGCCCTCTCCCTGGGCGGGTGGGGGCAACTGATGCAGTTACTGCCACAGGCTGCTCAGATGGCAGAGAGGCCCTTCCCATGGGATTTGAGGCTTAAAAGTGGGTTGGATAAGGGTAGTGTTTCCCCTGAAGGAATGAACTGGGAATTGTGGGATTTTAGGAGCAGCAGGAGGCCTAAAGGGCAGGGGGTGGGGTGGAGTGAGGATGGTTTTCCCGGCACCTATCACCATCATTCAAACTCCCGACCACTGCCCTCCTGGCAGACACTGGCAACAAATGAGCGATTAGCCTCAGGCATCAGCCCATTTTCTGCAGCCACCCATACCTACCCATTTGTTATTTTCTTCATTCTGCATCCATCTATCCATCTGCCCATCCATCCATCCATCCACCCATCCATCCATCCATCCACCCCATCCATCCATCCATCCATCCATCCATCCACCCCATCCATCCATCCATCCATCCACCCCATCCATCCATCCATCCAACTGCCCACCCATCCATCCATCCATCTATCCACCCATCCATCCATCCATCCATCCACCCATCCATCCATCCATCCATCCATCCACCCATCCATCCATCCACCCATCCATCCCTCTATCCATCCACCCCATCCATCCATCCATCCATCCATCCACCCACCCACCTATCCATCCATCCACCCCATCCACCCATCCATCCATCTGCCCACCCACCTATCCATCCATCCACCCATCCATCCATCCGCCCACCCACCTATCCATCCATCCACCCCATCCACCCATCCATCCATCCATCCACCCACCCACCCATCCATCCATCCGCCCACCCACCTATCCATCCATCCACCCCATCCACCCATCCATCCATCCATCCACCCACCCACCCATCCATCCACCCATCCATCCACCCACCCATCCATCCATCCATCCATCCATCCATCCACCCATCCATACATCCGCCCACCCACCTATCCATCCATCCACCCCATCCACCCATCCATCCACCCATCCATCCATCCACGCATCCATCCACCCATCCATCCATCCATCCATCCATCCATCCATCCACCCATCCATCCATCCATCCATCCACCCATCCATCCATCCATCCATCCATCCACCCATCCATCCATCCACCCATCCATCCCTCCATCCATCCACCCCATCCATCCATCCATCCATCCATCCATCCATCCATCCACTCACCCACCTATCCATCCATCCACCCCATCCATCCATCCATCCACCATCCATCCATCCATCCATCCACTCACCCACCTATCCATCCATCCACCCCATCCATCCATCCACCCCATCCATCCATCCACCCATCCATCCATCCATCCACCCATCCATCCACCCATCCATCCATCCACCCATCCATCCCTCCATCCATCCACCCCATCCATCCATCCATCCATCCATCCATCCATCCATCCACTCACCCACCTATCCATCCATCCACCCCATCCATCCATCCATCCATCCATCCATCCATCCATCCACTCACCCACCTATCCATCCATCCACCCCATCCATCCATCCACCCATCCATCCATCCCTCCATCCATCCACCCATCCATCCACCCATCCATCCCTCCATCCATCCATCCACCCATCTATCTATTCAATGCATGCTCATCAAGGGGCAGTAAGGTCCAGCCTTCAGGAGCCAGCAGTCTGTGTTTGCAGTCCCCGGGCCCAGCACTTACAGATTGGTTGCCCTTGGGCAGATCACTTCACCTTTGTGTCCTCAGTTTCTGCAAGTGTACAGTGGAGATGACAATTGTACCTACTTCATAGAACCTTCTGTGAGGCTTAAGTGAAATAACACACCCAGCACACATACACACACTTTTACGTGTCAGCAGTTTTTTTTTCAACTCTTCTTAACTTCACTCATTTATTCAATGTCTCTATTCACTCATTCATTTATTCACAATCACTGTCTTAGTCCCAGGAAATGAACCTGATTTTCTTCTTAGTTTTTCTTTCATCTCTTCCCATCTCTGGCCTTTGGCTGGAGGATTGGTGCTCTTCTTAGAAAGTAGATCCTCAAAGCTGATCCTGGAAGCCAGGGGGTTTTTTTGTTTTTGTTTTTTAATTTATTTTATTGAAGTATAGTTGATTTACAATGCTGTGTTAATTTCTGCTGTATAGCAAAGTCAGTTATACATATATACGCATTCTTTTTCATTAAGGTTTATCACAGGTTATTGAATGTATCAATAGTTCCCTGTGCTCTACAGTAGGACCTTGTGTTTATCCATTCTATATACTGGAAGTCAGGTTTTAAGAGAGACCAGAAGAAGGGAGGACCCTCTCAGCAAACTCCCAGGACCCTGCCCACCGGTTTTACTTGCTGACCAACTTAAGGATCCTCTTGGGCTCCCGGGTCCCATGTACCCACCTTTGTCCCGTCCCTTCCAATGCACAGAGATCAGAAGGCAAGAAGGACCAGAGAGGGATTTCCAGCCTCTTTTCTGTGCCAGGCTTTTCCTAGACCTTCTCTGATTTAATCATCCTTATAGCCTTTAGAGGTATAGGGCTAGTTCCATGTTGTCACAAGAAAACTGAGGTTCAGAGAGGTGAAGTGACTTGCCCCACGTTGTGCAGCAAGCAAAGAGCAGAGTTGGGATTCACACCCGGGTTTAGTAGGTTGCAAAGCTCAGAGCCCTCCCGCAGCTCCGGAAGCCCTCAGTTCTCCGGCTGGACGGGAGGTGCTCAGAGTCGAGTGTCTTGGCTATGGCTCGCCTGCGCCTACTCCCCGCCTGCCGACCCTTGCTACTGAGTGTGCATAGCTCCTTGACCCGCCCTTGCCTGAAGCCCTAGGAGCTGGTGGGGCTGCAGGAGCTGATCTGCAACAGTTTCAGCTGGGGTGTGTGGGGCGGGAGGGTGAGTGACCCCGCACTGTCCTGGGAGAGCAAGGGCACTTGGTTCTCACCACGGGGGCGAGGGCAGCCAGCTGGCCCAAGACACCAGCTCAGGGTCTGGAGAGGTGGTTCCCCCACTTTCCCTGCTTGCCCTCAGTCCCCTGCGGGCCCAGCTTGTGAGGACCTGCCCCCAACCTGCCGACTGTAGCAAAAACAGACGCAGAGTGTGCCCTCGTCCTTGCCAGGCTGGACCCTGGCCTCAGGCCTGGGTGGATCCAGTCCTCCGGGGGTTTGGGGGTCACATGCCTCTCGTCACCCTCCAGCCTGGGGCGGCATCCCTGTGTCAACTCAACTCAGCTCGATTCCATCCATTCCACACGTGTCTCTGGAGCCCCATTCACACACCAGCCCTGTGCCAGATACAGGGGACACCTGCCCTCAGCGGATCGACCTCATCCCTGAGTCCACAGGAGACCCCAGCTTATCTCCGTTGGGTGGTCGAGAGCAGAGCTGCCCAAGGGGCCCCCTCTGGAGAGGCGCAGGGAGCACCGCGCCAAGGGTGCAGGACGAGGCTGGGTTTGCCTCATTCCTTCCACAGTGCACGCTGGCACCCACAAGTGCAGTGTGCCGTGCTGGGGGCTGCGGTAGGGCTGGGGCTCCAGGTGGGGAAGACGATGCCAGAGCCGCAGACGGCTCCACAGCCACGACTAGCCCCCCTCCCGCCCATGGCTCGGCGTGCAAGTCTCCCACAGGGTCTCTCTCGGTTTCACTACGAGCATCTTAGATGGGTGGGTGGTCGGCTGCTGACGTACAACCTGGCTGGTCTGACTGCCAACGGCCACAGCTTGGCATCTCCCGTCCAGACCTCTTTTCTGGGCTCCATGCAATGCCCACAGGGCATCTCCACGTTGAGGCCCCACCGCTCTCTCCCTCTTGCCCGTACTTCAAGCGCTGCTCATCCAGCTAGGTGAAGGCCACACAGCCATCCTGCCTTTCAGTCCAGGAACTTTGCAGCACCCTTGCGGCTCCAACTGCCTCACCCCCATGGGTCCTCCCCTGCCAGCCTCTCCCTACGGTTGGTGATGCGGGTCCTGAGCAGCCCTGGGCGTCCGGCCCCCTCACTTCGACGGCTGCAGCCTCTCTCAGCCCACTTCGCTGCCAGCATCTGCTCTCTCCCAGTCGGCCGGGGCTGGCTTTGGAAAATTAAAATCTAATCAATCAAAAATCAAAATGAAAATCTAATCAAAATCTAATCAATCAACCTGCCTATCTAGGTCCCGTCAGTGGGCCCCCTTTGCTCTCAGCTTCCAAGGCCCCCAACTCGGTCACGCAGGCATCTCCAGCCACGCTCTGGCCACACGGGTCCTCTTTCAATTCTGTCTCCCCGCCCAGGTACGCCTGTACAAACCGTGTCTTTCATCTCTTGTATTCTGATGCTTTGACATCTGGGGCCTGGCCGGCCCTGGAGGGACTGCCCCTCTCAGGTTAATTCCTAAGGATGGTAAACCAAGTGAGTGTGCTTTTCAGATACAAGCCAACCAGTCCAGTCCCCACCCCAGCACCTCCTCTGTTGGGTCTCACGCTCCAGGCCACTATCCCCCTTCCCTGATCACCCCAAGGCCAGGTACCGGGCAACCAGGGACAGCCCCTGTGCCCCCGAGCCCACGAAAATCATTCAAACTAGCCAATCCTAAGCCTGCGGAACCTGCCTGGCCCATTCCATCCCATGGAAACCACAGTCCACGTTCCTGTTCACATTCTCTCCTGTTCCCTCGGCCTTCGGGACCAAACCCAGTGCCCCTGGGACATGATGTGCCCCTTGCCTTGGGATCCGCAAGTATAACCTGTTATTTTCAATGTGTTGGCCTTCCCATACCAAAATCACAATAAAACCTATGCCCCAGCCTCCTGTCCCTCTGCACCTGGCCCACTCCCCCACTTCCTGCAGCCTTGCTTAGGCGGCCTGCTGCTGGCGGCTTTCCCACCACAGTCCTCCGGGGCTTCCTATGCAGGTCCCATCACACCGTACTGTCATTGGTGGTTTCAAAGCTCTGTCTTCCCAGAGAGGATCTAATCTCCCACGGAGCAGCAGCGACTGTTTCCTTGCTCACCGATTGCATTCCTGGCGCATAGTAAATGCTCAATAAATATCAGTTGTGGAATGAGCAAACACGCACTGCTCATAGGTCATGTTATAACAGAGCTCAACGACCCTCTGGTCAAGCGGGGCAGGAATAAAACTGTCTGCATAGTGTTTGCCACTCTCCTCAGTGCAAGGTTGGGTCAATTTCCCCTTCCCTTGGATAGGGGCTACCTTTGACCCACAGACTGTACCAGAAGTGACATTGCAACTTCCAAGTCCAGTCCCAGCCCCGAAGAGGTCTTCCGCTTCTTCTGTTGCATCTTGGAATGTTCCTCCTTGGAATCCAGCAGCCACGTAGAGCATCCCACGTGTGGAACTGACGTGCCCGCAGCTGACAGCGTGAGCTGGGTTCCCCGAGGAACCTGCCTGCCATGTGAGTGAAACCGAGGAGGACCCTGCGGGGCTCTGGGGCACGGAAGCCTTTTTTTGTCCCCCGTTTCTCGTAGGCAAGACTCCAGCCTCCGTGACCTTCCCCGGGTTCCAAAGGGTGGATTTGAACAGTTGCTAATCAGGGGGGAACGGCCAGGAAACCACCTGGGGCGAGATTCAAGGGACCCGAAAAGCTCCTCAAAATCAGAAGACCCCGCACACACCCTCATCTTGTCAGCAACCCCACCCCTGAACTAGTGCTAGAGAACCCCTCATCAAGTCCTCCCGGGTTGGGACACATAGTTTTGGAGGGCAGGAGCCCGCTGTGTCCCCCTCTGCCTGGCAAAGCAATAAAGCTATTCTTTTCTACTTCACGCAAAGCTCTGTCTCTGGGATCTGACTCGGCCCCGGCGCGTAGAGAGGCTGAGCTTTCGGCATGGCGAGTAGGGCCTTTCCGGACCTCTCAGCCCAGAAACCCACTCAAGCAGGTGAACGAGCCTCCCCGGACGCTGCACGGAGCAGAAGAACTTCTTATCAGCGCTGTTGAAGTTGCCGACCTACAAAAAGCGTAAGCAAATAAAACGGCTGCTGTTTCAGCCGCTCAGCTTTGCGGTACAGAGTTAGGCGGCGATGGCCACGGGGAGAGAGATCCCGCTGCACGCCGGGTCATGGTCTCGCACTATTTATGAAGCTCAGAACAGCCCTGCCAGGAAGACATGATCACAGTCTTACAGAAGGAGACTGAGGACCAGGCATGAGATCGTTTGCTAAGGTCACAAAGGTGGAGAAAGTGACAGCAGGATTTCGTCTGGCTGCAGAACTGTCATCCTTCTGTCCATCCGTCCACACGGTAGAGAAATGACTTGAGACTGGGGCCGGAACCCAAGAGCCTTTGTGGTGGGCAGAGGAGGACGCTGGGAAGGTACTCCATGACCAGCCAGCCCGAAGTGGCCTCAGCCCTGGCTGGGCATGGACGCCTGGCTGCGGGTCTGGGTGTGAAATCACATTTTCTCCACCAGGCTGATGCTTGGTCGCAGGGTGCCCCTGGCCTCTCACTGCGCTGCTGGCCTCTGCTTGGCCTGGGAGCAGGTGCTGTCAGCGGCGAGGGGACACCCCAAGGCCCAGCCACGCGTATTGGGAGGCATTAGGAGGAGGCTTTGAAGCGGGGACCTTGGACCTTGCTCAGATGCTCTTTGCAGGGTTTGCCCAACCCCTTTCTTCCCTTGGTGGTGGCGGCCGTCCAGGGCTGGCGTGGGCACTCGAGGCTCTTTCCTCGCGGGCACTTGGCCGTCCAGCCCCCTCCATACTGGCGGGGCCTTAGGGGGCTCGGCCTGACATCGGCTGGCACACTGCCCACCAGCACCACTGGCTCTTCCATCTCTGGCCAAACCAACAGTCACAGGTGCGACTGTCAAATGTGGCCCAAACTGAGAAGAGAAGAAAGATGAACAATGAACTACAGTCTGATTAGCTGCACCCTTTGGCAGAACTCTGGGTCTTTCTTCTCCGGATTCTACAGAGAAGTTTCTTGTGATTTCTTCTCTAGGGCGTAAAGGCCTGGCTGCCAGCATTTAGCAGGAAAACGAAGGCATAGAAAAATTAAGAAACTTGTTCACGTTCGTACGGCTGAGTCAGTGGTGGGGCTGGGATTCGAACCCAAGTAGACTGCTCCTGAGGATGCTGTACTAGCTCAGGTAGCACACAGGAGGGGTCATTACTGTACTAAACAGACACTTGGTACCTACTTTCGAGTTAAGGACCAGGGGGGTTATAGAATTTATAGTCATATGTCTCTCTCCTTTCCTTCCTTTTTGCCATCACTGAGAATTATTATTGAAAGAAACCAAACTTTGTACGTATTCTCTTCTTCTTTGGCTGCACTGCAGTGGCAGGCGGAACTTCCCTGACCAGGGATCGAACCCGTGCCCCCTGCAGTGGAAATGCGGAGTCTTAATCAGTGGACCTCCAGGGAAGTCTGAAACAAACCAAACTTTGGTAGCATACCTGAAGCTATTAGAATAACACAGAATGTGCAAGGAAAAAAAAAGTGCTTATTTCATAGATAGTATACAAGACTTCAGAGAGGTTAATTAAGCTGCCCAAGATCACACAGCATAAGAAGGACTGGGGTTTGCATCCCATACCATACCCACTGCCTTATCCAGTCATGGAGCACGCTGCCCTGGATCACTTCTTCCCTGTATGGTTCTCGTCTGCCTCAATCGCCCTGTTATTTTCACTCCTGGGATGCGTCTGACTTACCTTTGAACTCACAGAGCTCTGTACAGTGCCTGGCACATGCTGGGCGCTCAGTACCTACTTCCTGAAATGAGCGGTGCCTGTAGAGGTTGGGAAACAGAGGCTCAGAGAGGCCAGTGACTTATTTCAGGCAGTCACAGCACAGGGACCGGGTCCCACGACTCCAGGACAGGACCCTGGCACCGCCCAGGAGGCCAGATCAGCACACTTTTTAAACCCTGGATAAAACCCAGAGGGGTGAGTGATTTGGTCAACAAAGGCCTCGTGTGTTCCGAGAGCACCGGCAGGGTAGGGCTGTGACAGGGCGAGGGCTGGGGAGGCTGGTGCCAGCGGCCTGGAAACAGGGGGGCTTCCGGAGCCCAGAGCAGGGGTGGGAGGATGGAGTAGTCTTTTTTCTTTCTCTTTTTTTTCCACCTTGGCCTTGGTGCTAAGGTTGGCAGGTAACATACAGAGCACCCAGTTAAATCCGAATTTCAAACAAGCAACAGATCGTTTTTAGTACATGTATATCCTCAATATCACATGGGATAGAATTATACCGACAAAATGTACTCGTTTACCTGCAGTTCACATTGAACTGGGTGTCTTGTAGTTTTACTTGCTAAACTTGGCAACCCGGCCCGGTGCCGGCGGCCCAGGCTGGTGGATGGGGCGAGGCAGGACTGGGTTCGCCCTGTGGTCTGACTTCCTTGGCCGTGTGGCCGGGGCAGATTCTCAGCCTGAATCCTCACTGTGCAAGAGGAACCTGAGCCGGTGCCTCTCCTGGGCTCCTGCCCCGCCCCCCTTCCTCCCTACACTTCCCTTGCTTGCTTTTCTTCCCCTCCCCCACCCCGCGGCAAGCATCATTCTTTGCAGTACATTTGTATTTGATGTTCTGTTTCTATGTTCCCCCAGATGGAAAGCACCACGCAGACAGGGCTCTGATTTTTATCTGATTTTTATCATTCATCTGTGCACGTTTGTGTCCCAAGAACACGCCGTAGGGCTCATTGTACACTGTCAAGGGAAGCAGTGAGGAAGGGGAAAGTCAGAGAGCTGTGTTTGTCCAAGGCCACGCAGTCAGCGAACGCCAGAGCTGGGGGCGTCCGTCGGGGCCCCGAACCCACGTGCTGATGACTGAAACTGCGTTTGAGGGTGTGCACGTGTGACACTGGAGGAGAGAGCTCCCCTCCCGGGCTCGGTCTGCCCTTCGGTGGTTGGGGGGGCCGGCAACGTGCTCTTCAGCCCCTCCCGACTCCCCTCCTCACTCTGGGAGCCTCCACAGATGACTGGCTGATGGCTGACCCCCAACCTCCCAGACGGTGGTGGGAAGGCAGAGGGGAGCTTGGGGGCTTTGCGGGAGGCCCGCCTGGAGCGGTCTAGACGCCAGCAGTCCGTGTGGACGGCATAGCAGCAGCGGCAATGGGAGAGCCGGGTGGCTCTGCCGGGGAAGCTGCCCCCATGACTGCCACGCCAGGACAGACGGCAGGAAGGCAAGTCAGGATCTTGCCAAAGCCTGGTCACCTTCCCTCCTTCCAGGTCCCCTGGGGCACCCCTGGAGGTCCGGCGGGTGATTTCCTGCACTGCCCAACCCTGGGGGGAAGGGCTGGGCTCAAGCATGCCAGCATACAGAATCCCCACTCTGGAATGCAGTGGGGACGGTGCCTGGCCAGGGCTGTGGGCCTGCCGCACGCCGTGCTCACACCAGCCGTGAAAAAGAGAACCGCGGGACTCCCCAGTGGCGCAGTGGGTAAGACTCTGCGCTCTCAGTGCAGGGGGCCCGGGTTCCATCCCTGGTCAGGGAACTAGATCCCACACGCCGCAACTAAGGAGCCCGCCTGCTGCAACTAAGACCCGGCACAACCAAATCAATCAGTCAATCAAATAAATATTAAGAAAAGAAAAAGCAAACCATTTCCCCACTGCCTGGTACAGAGCCTCTGCCTGCACAGCAATGCCACGAGTCACTGAATGGCCTTGTCAGCGGCCACTGCAGGTGGATCACAGTTCTGGAGGTGTCCCAGGGCTGCCGAGCGGGCTGACGGCCAGGCTGCCTGCGGGATGAGGGGCCTCTTCCAGTGGAGCCGGTGGGAAGTTTGGCAGCCTGGATGCTGGGTTGTCGGCGAGGTCCAGAGCAGGCTCTCTGGGTCAAGGCCGCGTGGGAAGCTTTGGCGCCCAGGTGAGGTGACCACCAGGGCTCTGAAGACTCTCGGCCTGATGGAGACAGTGGGGGAAGCTGGACGAGGGCCCCTGAGTCAGATCGGGGCTCAGACCTCGGCCTCGTTCACCTAGTGACAGCTGCAGCCGAGCAGAGGCCCGGGGAGCAAGTGAGGGGAATGCCAGACTGACCTGGGTGAGAGATCTGGTTCTGAGCAGCAGTGCTGGGGAAGCAGTGCTGGGGGAAGGTCGAGGGCATTTGGCAAAGTAAAGGGGAAACACTTTAAAACCTTACGTGGATATCTGAATCTACATAACAGCCCCAGGTGTTAAACACTTTGACTGCCACACCTGCCGTGACTTGGCTCTTCCTGTGGGGGCCACGGGCAGTGCCCAGGGCACAGTGGTGCCCAGTGAGTACAGACTGGCCCGAGGGCAGGGAGGTCCCTACTCTGGCACATCCCAGAGGCTTGGCAGTGGCTCGAGAGGCCTCTAGGAGTCCAGGGGTGGACCATGGCCCCCAGTTCCCAGCACTGGGATCTAGCAGAGAGGAACCAACAGGGCCCGGGCACCCTTGACCCCAATCCCTCTGGGTACAAGTGATCTGAGGCCTGGCTCCTGTCCCATCTGTGTCCCACGTGCAGGAAGGGACAAGGACGGACAGCCCCTCCCTGGACTGCTGTCCTGGTGGCTTCTCGCCTTGGCTGCCTGGCCCCATCCCCACACCCCAGCTCCCAGCCCAGTGAGAGGCAGATCTGAGGTCACACAGTCTTGGGGCTCAAGATTCATGAGCTTACCAAGGTGACACAATTTTCTCATCTGTAAAGGAGATGAATCTGAATCACAGAACTGACCTCTCAGGATGATTTTGGGATCAGCTCTGTGCAGGAGCTCCATCACGGGACAGGGCTGTGTCTACGCTTCCATCCATGGGTCTCTGCCCCTCCCCACCTGCAGTGGCCCCTCCGGTGACCTCTCCCCTCCTTAGGACACAGTCTCAAGTTCCGATGTGGTCCCCCCGTGGCCCCGCCTCACACGCCGCCCCTCCATTCTCCTCCCCTCACAGACTGCCCCTCACCTGCTCTGCTCCAGCCATCCAGGCCCCCTCCTGGCTGGTTCTCAAACCTGCCGCTCACCTGCCTCAGGGCCTTTGCATATGCTGTTCCCTCTGCCCGGAACGCCCACTCCCAGATCCCCCATCCCTTCACCTCCTTCAGGCCTCTGCAGCCCCCTGCCAAGGGCCCACACCCACATGGCGCCTCCCCTAACTGTGGCTCCCTGGGCTGGCTTGTTCTCCCCGGGGACGTGTGGCTCCCTCACCCATCTCCCAGGGGAGGAAGAGCCGCGAGCACCCAGCAGGTGTGACGGACAGGAGGAAGCAGCCGACCCAGGGTCCCAGTGCCAAGCCTGGTGAGGAAGCTGGCGCTCTGACCAAGGGCTTGGGAAGGAAGCGGTACAGGGGCTGTGAATCTAGGGCCCTCGGAGTCACCACCAAAGCAACAGGCCAGAGACGGGCACTATGCGTGCCACCCAGCGTCCACCCTGCAGAGAGCACGAATGGCTCTGCCTGCCTGTCCCTGGGCGTGGGGGACACAGCGCCGGCACCCAGCACCTCCACAGCAGCTCTGCCCGAGTAGCTGGTGGAGAGCGTCTGGGGGTGCCTGGGGAGGACCGACCGGCAATGGGAAGGCCAGGGGTGCAGGACAGGGCCCGGGGCTTCCTTGCCCTGCAGGCAGCCTTTCCAGCCTGCTGCCCACCCAAGGGCATCCAGCCTGTGGCACCAGCACCTTCAGGCACAACTGCCTGCAGGACCGAAGGCCCTGGGCACTGCTGGCCGAGGTCACCACCTTCTGTGCTCATCATGACCTGGGCCCCGTGGCCCGGCTTTCCCCTGGGGCCGAGACTCTTGGGAGTTCCTCCACTGCCCATCCCCCTCCCCCTGCCCATCATCGGCTCAAGGACTAAATAATATGTGTGTGTGGCCGTTGGGGGGGGGAGGGGGAGGGGCAGGTTTCAAAGTTTCATGCAGACACGAAAACTGCGCAGAAATCACGGGCCTGGGAGAGCCAGGCACTTACTGTCATCCAGGACGTGTTGGCCTTGGGAGAAGGGGACCCGAGGTGGCACCTCTGCCCCTGGGCTCCAGCTGAGGGCACAAGCACCTGCCCCAGGGGGAGGGTCCCACTCTCTGGGCCTGAGGGTGTTCCCCCGCCACACCTGGTGAGATGTGGCAGTGAGGCCCCGCCCCGGCGGGGGCCGGGAGGGCCGCCCTTGTCTGGACACCACCCTTGGGCAGGACTCTGTGCTAGGTGCTTTCCCACCATGGTGGCCTCTGGAGACCCTGTGTGGCAGGCACACTCAGTGCCCCGATGGGCGGACTGAGGCTCGGAGCGAGAAGGGACCCAGGGTCCCCATCAGGGCTGGGAGAGGCCCTGGGTCTGCCCAGAACCCAAGCTTCACGCCGGATCCTCTGGGGCCTCATCCCTCACAACACGTAGCATGAAGGGGGGGCCCAGAGGCCCAAGTCACCTGCTCAAGGCCCCCTGCAAGGGAGAGCTGAGCCAGCCTGGCCTGGCCACCACAGCTGTGTCTTGGGCACGTCACTGGCAGAGGGCCCGAGACCCCTCTCTCTGCCCCCTTGCCAGCCGCTGCTGGACCCTTTGGAGGGTCACACCTTTGAGGCCTTCAGGGAAGACCTGGTTGTCACCCCCATGTTACAGGTGAGGAAACTGAGGCCCAGAGAGGTAAAGCTTCTTATCCGCGGTCACGCAGCAAGTCAGCTGCCTTGCGCCCAGGCCTCTTCTGCCTCGTGGCCGTGGTTAAAAACAAGGTCATTGGATGGAAGCCTGAGTTCCTAATCCTGGCTCTGCTCTGTGAACTTGGGCAAGCTGCTTGGACTCAGGTCTCCCTTTTTCAGAACGGGTAGAGCGATGCTACAGGGGGGTACTGGGACCCTTAGCCTGGCACATTCTACGTGGCACTTAGAAGTGCCTCAGGAACGATGGCTACGACTACTCGTCAAGAGCCAGCCAGGGCCAGGGTGGGCGCCGGCCCCGTCTGACCCAATTCCCACCCCTCCCCCCCCGCCCGGGTCCCGGAATCTAGGCCTCCTGATGGGCTGAGGCCGCCCTGAGGTGTGGGGCTTCCGACGGGGTTGGGGAGGTGCGCGCTGCTCCCCTCTTGGGGTTGGGGGGGCTGCCTTGGTTTTCTTCCACCCCAATCTGTTTTGAATAAACCACGTTTTCATCATCTTGAGCCGTAATCCCCAGCATCAGAGGAATATTGTGAAATGTCAGCCCTTTCTGGAGGAATCTCAGCAACATGTTTTTCAATGTTCAGCATCACATATGGGGACAATAAATACCGAAAATATGTGGACGAGAACAAGGATGGGAGCGTGCTTGGCGCTCAGCTCTGCTTCCCGCCGCCCTGGAGCCTGATTTTGCATCACAATAAATCAGCCCCAGAGGCTCCCTGGGAGGCCCCGATACTGGGAACCAGGTCTTGGGTCCCCAAGGCCGCGGCACCAGGTGCTCCTGGTGGGTCCCTGACTGGGCAGTGCCTCTTGGGTCGTATCTGGGTCTACCCTGGCCACGCCTGCTAAGCCAACGCCATCTCGTCACCTTGCAGCCAAGGGCACTGACAGCCAAGAACGGGGACCTGGCTCGCCCCAGGTTAGCCTGCTGGCGAGTCGCGGAGCAGGGATTCCAGCCTGGCCTTCAAGACTCCGTGTCGTGTTCTTTCCACGTGAGGGTCACAGACCCGCCCCCCCACCCACCCACCCAACTGTCACAGCCAGGGGGCCTCAAAGATAAAGTCCTGTTGTCCACCCTCCTCTTGCCAGAGGTGGGGAGACTGTGGGCTCATACCAGGCACGTAGCACGTTACTCCCGGCTTCCCTCTCCTTTCACACGGCGTGTGCTTGAATCAAGTGTGGCCTCTTCTGAGATGTGTGGCCTGGAAAAGGCATTTAACTGCTCTGAAACTCAGTGGCTAATCTGTAAAATGGGGGCATGGTGCTTCCCCTTTAGAGCGAGCGGGAGTATGAAGGGAACCGCCCACAAGAGGCTCTGAGAACTGAGTCCGGCGCTGGGAAGTAGCGGTACTCTTCCTTCCTGCCCTGCCCCGGATCTCCTATCTGTAACACAGAGCCAGTGGTGTCCGCCCTGCCTGCCCTATCTGGAAGTGGACCCTGGAGAGGGACGGGCCCCAGGAATCATCAGGGTTTGGTCCCGTATAGTCGAACATCAGTATTCTTATTGGCTCACCGACCTGCCGGGCTCTGGGCCGTCGGTGTCCGCCTGCTGCCAGGCCAGCGGTAAGCACGCATGCCCCTGTGCCCGGCACAGGTGGCAGGTGGGCATTCTTCTGCTGACCGCAGCCTACCCTGGTGTCAGAAGATCATTCTGGGGACATGTACTCTTCCTTTGCAAGGCCGGGAGCCTCAGGTTCAGAGCAGGGAAGACACTTGTCTGTGGGCGCCCAGAGGGACTGACACCCCTGACCGGAGCCCTGAGCCCCCAGAGGCCAGGCCTCCCTCCCCCTGGGGCCAACCGGCATGCTCTGCTGGCTCGGCCCCTGCAGGTGCCTGGGAAGCTGCCCAGCCTGCCCTCCTTCCTCCAAGGTTTGTTACCTGGGGGCTGGCGTCTCCCTAAGAGTGCACGTCCAGCTGTCTCAGAGGCACGGCCCCCTCAAAACAAGGAGCAGAGTCGGTCCTGACTGTGCCCCCTGCAGCTGGGAGACCTCTGGCTGGATACCTCTGCTCATTTCCATTCCTGCAAGGCGACGTTAAGCTCCTCCCTCCAGGGCTGCTGGGGACTAGGTTTCGCAGCATCCCCGGCTCCTACTAGGAGCCATAGGAGATGCTCGGTAAATGAGTCACCGCTGCTTTCTGGGGCGAATCCCCAGGCTTTTCCTCTTACTCAGCTCTGGCCCCATCTGGGCGGGGCCTGTTTTGACCCTGTCTGGGCTCCCCAGGGTGCCCCGAGGCGAGCAGCGTGACTTTGGCTCCTGTGTCCAGCAGCCCCCTCTGCCCAGCTCCCCACCGGCAGCAGCTGGCTCACCAAGGCCGTGCACACCAGTGAGTCATCTGTTTTGGTCTGGGCCCTGCCGGGAACACTGTCGGCCCCAGGTCAAGTGACCTGGTTCTTTGCCAACAAACAAGGGGGCCGCTCACCACCCCACCCCTGCCTCAGCCCCCCAGCCTGTCACTCAGCCACCCAGCATCCACCCGGTGCCCCGGCCCCAGCTCTGCGTTCCTCCTCGGGTCCCACTTACTCACTCGGCCAACTCTTCATCCATTCAGTCCCTTTACTGCCCAGAACGGGCCTGGCACACCATAACTGCCCTGTAAACATCTGTTGACCGGTGAGGTCACTCATTTATTCCTTTGCTCCCTCACCCAGTCTTTCACGCCTAAAGTATCTACTGAGCCAGCCTGCTGACCTCTTGGTGGGCTCGCAGGGCTGAGTCTTGGCAGGGGGAGCCCCTTGCAAGAGGCAGAGAAGGAGAGAAGAATGGGTCCCAGACACGGGATGGAGGGAGAGGAGGTGGTCCACGGTGTTGGCCAGGATCCCTGGAGAAGGTTCAGCTGAACAGCAGGGTTGGAAGAGCCTGGAGGAGATGGGAACCTGGCAGGGGCAGATTATTATTTAAGGCTGGGGACCCCTGGGCCTGTGGTGGGTGGGGTAGGTAGGGCCGTGGACACAGGGAGATAGATGAAAGGGCAGGAGCAGGGGCCAGAAGAGGCCTGGAGCTCATGCGCCCACAAGCGGCCAGCCTGAGTGAGGATGGAGACCCAGCATGCTCTGCCCTGGGGCCGGGATACTGCTTGTGGGCAGCCCAGCCCGATCCAGCTTGCTCAGTGCTTGAGGGGGAGCCACCTGGTGGCAGCGTACCCAAATTACCGACTAAGTCCTCAGACCGAAGCCAGGAAGCTAGACTTCCTATGAAAGGCCAAGGGGTCAGGATGCACAGCAACCCAGTGCTCTTATCCCTCCTGGTCCCCAGGGTGTGAAGGAGCAAGGGGGGCGGTGGCCACATTCACAGGGTCCCAGGGGTGCCCTGATGAGCCTGCCGGGCCTCAAGTGTCTTCCTCACACTGCTGAGATGATCAGCACCCAACCCCCCACTTACGGAGCTTCTGTGACCTGGGTGGGATCAAAGGTGACCCCCGTGTGGGTCCCCTGTGAAGGGCCGCCCTTCTCCCCACACCCAAGGGTGGCAAGGGGTCAGGCCCCCCATGGTGTCGGGCAGGGTCTCCCCTGCCCAGGCAGGGGCCGTGGGAGTCACAACCGTCTGAACAATCCGGGCTGCTGTCCACACCCCCCCCACACAGAGACCATGTGCCCTGTGGCTCCCCTCACACAAGGCAGGGCACTGGTCTGTGGGCCGCTGGACGGGCCCTGGGGACGTGGGATAAGCCCACTCAGGCCAGAGCACAGGGAGGCTTGGCAGTGCTGGCCAGGAGTACCCTCCGGGTGCCCCTCTCCCCGCTCAGCCACCCCCACAGTCAGCCGTGGCCGCAGCCTTGCCTCTGGGCTCTGCCATCCCCCCAGCTCAGCAGTGACTTCCCGGGTTCAAGGCTCCGCTCTAAACCCTTCACTATCCAGATTCATTTAATCCCCACAACAACCCCATGAGGTCGGCGCTATGGTAAACCCCCTTTCACAGATGGAGAGACGGAGGCCCAGAGAGGTTAAGTAATTTGCCTGAGGCCACATCCTGTGAGTAAGCCCCGGAGCTCCGCATCCAGCCCTCTCTAACACGCTGTAGCTGAGGACGGGCAGTGGAAGCCAGGGCTGTCGTCCCCCAGTTCCACTGCCACACGGTGGCTTCATTTCATCGCTTGTTAAAGGTAGGATGTTGCAGGAGGGTAGCCGGGTTGATGATGAGCAGATGTCAGCAGGAGCTGCAGGTGGGGAGCTCTGAGCCCTCTTTTGTCCAGGAGCTGCGAGCAGGAGGTGTCCTGGACCCTCCAAAGGTCCATCCCGGCCCCCGGCCCCACCCTCATGGCTGTGGACGATGCCCTGATGACCACGCAGTCCCACTGCCCCATCCAGTGTCTTCCAAGGTTGGGCACTTGTCCGTCCTCAGTCTTCCAAACTCAACAGGCTTCAAACTCGGCTTTGTCACACTCCTGCCAGGAAGCCCCTTCCAGTCACTCTCTTTTACCAGTGGTCTCACCATTGCCCAATCCGAGCCTGGAGACCCGTGTCCCCTCCACCCTGGGCCTCTTCTTCCCAGCTTGACCAAGTCTCTCGCCTCGTGAGACCCCTCCGGGCTCTTCCATCTCCCAGCCCTAGAGGCTCTCCTTCATGGCAGAATGATGTAGCAGCTCCTTGCCACTCAAACCCCACTGTGGTCAGACCCCAGCCAATCACTCCCCAGCCCTGCTTCCTCCAGGGGACCAGGCCTGCGCACCCCTCCCCACCTCCACGCCAGAGCCCATGCTGTTCTCGCCATCCACAAATTCCCCCTGCTCTTCCCTCCACCTGGATTCACTGACACCCTGCCCATCCCTGGAGACCCATTCCAAATGCCCCCTCCTCCAGGAAGACTTCCCTGACCTCTCCTCCAGGGTGGATTTTGAACCCTGCCGGGCAGCACGTCCCTAGGTGACAGGCTTGCAGTCTCACTGGAGACGGTGGAACAAGCCTTCAGCTCCTGATTCCACTGCCTCTTGGCTGAGTAAGCTTCGGAACAGTATCCAACTTCCATAATAGGGTCTAATAAATACCAAATGAGGGGCAGGGCGGGCATCTTGAGCTGATGTTTGGCTAAATGGTGATGCTCTGAGATCTCATTTGTGAGCTGTGCGTCCCCCCTAATTCCTTCATTCTCTCAGGGGCGTGTGTGGTGTATGGTTGGGTGGGGAGCAAGCAACAGGGGGCACCTCGGGGCTCTCAGCTTTGAGGGCCCCTGGACATGTCTGTAGCTCCAGGGGCTCGAGAAGGGAGTAGGAAGAGGCCCTCTCCCGACCCTGCCGTCCCAGTGGGTGAAAACCCAGAGGGCAGCCCAGCCAAGTGGGTCAGTCCAAACGAGGGAGATACTGAGAGCAGCCTAGCGCTCTGCACCTGGCCCAACAGGGTGATGGCGGGGGTGGAGTGGCACGGGCAGCGCCGCACCTGCTGCCTCTGGGACCCTCCACCGGGCGGTCACTGGCGCAGCCCGTGTGGGTCTCAGCTCTAGCCCTGTCCCACTGCCAAGCGAGGGAACCCCAAGCCTGGCTGAGGTCTCTCGACCCCGCTTCTCCTCCCCAGAGCTGCCGGGGTCTGAGCCTTGAAGTGTGTGGAGGCACCCGGAGCCCCACCCCTGAGCTCCGGGCACTGCAACGGCATCACCAGCACCTTGGGCTGCAGGCTGGAAACCCGGTGGCTGCGGCCACGAGCTGGGGTGCGGCAGTCCTGCCCCCGCGCCAGGGCTCAGGATCGAGCTAGCTCCTCTCCCAGCACGGCTCTGAAGAATCCAGAAGAGCTTCATGGGGCGGGGAGACTAACAAAAGGCAACGAGGCGGGTCCAGGAGGGACCCAAGACTTCCTAGGGGTGGGCTGTGTGCTCTGAGGTCGGGGCTTGAAGCCCTGGGGCCCCAACTCCACTCAAGTGCACATCCCTTCCTTCGGGATGGCGTCAAAGTTTGAAAACCACTATCCTGGGACTTCGCTGGTGGTCCAGTGGTTAAGACGTCGCCTTCCAATGCAGGGCGTGCAGCGTCGATCCCTGGTCGGGGAGCTAAGATTCCACATGCCTCGCGGCCAAAAAAACAAAACATAAAACAGAAGCAATGTTGTAACACATTCAATAAAGACTTTAAGAGAAAAACCAAAGGAACTGCTCTCCTCCCTCAGCCCACAACCTCCCTCCCCATCACCCCATTTTACAAAAGAGATGAACTGAGGCCCCGAGAGGCCCGTGGCAATTGAGCGACAGGCCAGGCCCTAGGGCCAGCGTGGGGCTCTGCCCTTCATGTCACCGCGTCCCACGGCAGGGGGGGCAGGCACAAGCCCCCTGCCAAGGTGAGAGGCAGCGCGCCCCGCTGTGCTTGCTCAGCCAGGAGGCTCTGACGGCTGCCTATTTTCTCCTGGTAGAGCTGGATCCCCCCCACCAACCCCTTGCCTTGCCTCCCTCCTTCCCCCACCCCTCCTTCCCTGAAAGGCCCGCATTAGGGGGATCGCCAGCCACACTCTGTCCCCTGGGGTGGAGGTGGGGGTGGAAGGTGACGCATACACACGCGCATGTGGGTGAAATGTAACATTTCCTGTGTGCTGGGTACAGCGGTAGGAGGGAGTGAGGGTGGGCTTCCTGGAGGAGGTGACGCCCGCTGTCAGAAAAGGCGTCCAGAGCTCAGCAGGAAGAGACAAGGGCTGGGCTCCAGGGTGGGGGGAGACAGAGAGGCAGGATGGGCTTTGGGCAGCATGGCATGAGGGCACAGGCCTGGCCGCCGTCACAATCCGGCTGGAGGTCAGGGGGGTGGGGGTGTGGGGAGGGGCAGCCCTCTCTTGAGCTTACCCCTGCCCCTTCCTCCACGGCCCTCCCCACAGCTGGAAGTCTGGGAGTCGCCCCGGCTCTCCTCGTCCAGCAGTCCCCCATGCAGCCTGTTTCTGAGGACCAGAGGAACTGCCCCCAAGACATCGCCCTCCTCCTCTTAAGACCCCCGCGCCCCGTGTCTTGGTCCGGGCCGCCCTCCTCTGGCTTGGACTCCTGCAGTCGACCCCCGGCTGGTCTCTCGTCTTCTGCCCCCTTCGGGCAGAGTGAATAGGTAGCGTGCAAATCAGACCTCAGCCCGTCCCCCACACCCTCCCGGGGTCCCTACTGCTCTCAGGGTGAAGTCCACGTGCCTCATCAAGTCCCTGCTGACCTCCCAGAAGCGTGGGGTTCGGGATCAAGACCCCAGAGGAACGTGGGCCTCGCTCACGGAGAGGTCAGGATGCGCAGGGCTCCAGATCCCAGAAGGCGAGAAGAACCCCGCATGTTGGACCTGAGGGCAAAATGGGTCTCTGACTTCGGAAAGAGCCCACAGCCCCATTAGCAGAGCTTTAGACCGATACAATTTCTCCAAGCAGTGTGCATCTTAGCTACGAAGGCCTCAGGGTTCTGCCCCCCGGCCCTCAGGCTGCCCTCCTGAGTCATTTACGGAAGGCCTTCATCTACACTGGTGAATGTCGAAAACTTGGGAGCAACAATTAGCAATTAGTTAGGGCCTCTTAGGGAATCTGTGGTGAAGGACCACTTGGTCACTTAAGCGAGACCCTCACCCACAGGGATAAGAGCTGCTCTTAGGGTGAAATGCTGACCGAGGCCCCATCCCCGGATAATCAGGGAAAGACTGACAGCCTCTGGCCCGCATATGCAGGGGGTCACATTTGCAGTAGTGATTCGGTTGGACAGCGGGTGCGTAAACTTGACCGTCCGGTGGTTTCACCCAGGTTTACAGCGATATCTGTGGCCTCGTTTGTCCCTTGCCGTGGACCCAGCGGGCAGAGGGCGGTCAGCTGCAGCAGAGCCCCTGAGGCCAGCTCTGCACCTGGACACTCAGCCACGGAGTGTCCACGGGCAACAACCGGTCCCAAGGCCTGGTGAGGGTGGGGAAGGGATGCTCCCATCTCCAGGAGGGCCTCTCTGCAGGGGTCCAGAGTCAGGAAGCAGTGAAGCAACCCATCGCGCCGCCAGAGAAGGGACGGCAAGGAGAGAGAAGGGGAAATTTTTATGCCAGCCCCACTTACATTGGGGGTGACCGTATAATTTATTATCAAAGCCAGGACACTTTTGAGAGTAGAGGCACAGTAAATAATCCTGCTGGGGGCACAGGTGTGACTTGGGACGGTCCCAGGAAAGCTGGGGTGCAAGTAGGACTTCCTCGTACTTATGCATAGGATCTCATTGAACTCCTAAACCAGCCCTGTCGCTGGATCTGATTAACTCCTTGTAAGTGGCCGGTGGCTCTGAGAAAGTCATTTGTTCCAAGTCAAAGCGAGAGCTGGCATTCGACTTCTGAGTGGTCCGATTCCAGATTTGCTCACCTTCCTTCCTCTCAGCCTAAAATCTGCCTGTACAGAGAAGAGGTTGCTTGCTTGGGGAGTGGGAGAGGGTGGGGTTCTGGGCTCGGGGGTAGGGGGCTTCCCGGAAATGGCAGGCTGGAAAGATCAGGAAGGATTTTCCAGGGAGCGCCAATGCGGAGTGAGCCTGGGGGCCAGTTCCGGGGCCGGGCTCCCGAGAAGCACAGGGAATCTTGAGGCTCCAGCCTTCCCATGCTGGTGGGTTCAAGATGGCAGATGCACATCCCCCTGACCTGGCCGTGCTCCTGAGCCCACGAGGGGTGACCAGGTGCAGTGCGCACCTACAGAAGTCTGTACCTGGGGTCACACCGTGCGAGCGTCGGGTCAGTGCAAGCCACGCAGGTGCAACCTGCTTCAAACACGGACACGGAAAGATACCCACGACTTCACAGATGGGAACAGCGTGAAACCAGAAATACACACACACCAGTGGTCACACACGTACACCCGCGTGTACCGTTTACAGGCCCGGTCGCCCTCGGCCCTGCCTCACGGAGGGTGTTTGGCTGAGACTTTCAACAGTTACCGTGTGCCTCACCCCCATGACACCCCCAGCCTCTCCCCTGGGAAGCCCGCTCCCTCACTAAGGGTGGCAGCCTCGGGGCCCCAGCCTTTATGCAAATGCCAAA
This sequence comes from Phocoena phocoena, assembly GCF_963924675.1. NCBI lineage: Eukaryota > Metazoa > Chordata > Mammalia > Artiodactyla > Phocoenidae > Phocoena > Phocoena phocoena. The sequence continues at coordinate 745,906 of NC_089225.1, read as the reverse complement.
CCACAGCTCACTCTGTCTTTTCTCTCCTCCCTAATTGACTGTTTTCCCTCCTTGCTGGGGCTGCGGGGAGCCCGGGGTCGGCATTCAGGAGTGATCTCTCCCCCATGGCCCGGCCCCTCCAACCCGGGCTCCCGGCGCTTTTAATCTAGTTACTTTTCCATCAACACACTGGGAGAAAGACACAGGGGCGTAATCGTATCTGTGGCTGTTGACGTTCAATTAACCGCGTAACCTTCAGGCGCTCCCTTTCTGTCTTTCTTTCCCTCCCCGGACCCCAGCCACACCCCTTTCCAAGCCAGCTGCCCCTCTGAGCCTGACTCTGCCCCAGGGGCCCTGGAACACCACAGGCCCCCAAACCTGGCGCCTGGGTGGATGCCCCGACGCTGAGGGGAGGCAAGCCACCAACCCCAAACGCAGCGGCACCCGCCTCTTGTCCCTGTTGCCCTGGGCCCTGCCGGCCCCCGAGGCCACCCGCGGGCCCACCGCAGGCCCGGAGCAAGGCGTGCCCAGGAGCGAGGGGTGCCCGGGAGCGGGCGCCTGCACAACCCCACTTTCTGGCCCTCGTCTGGGGCCAGCAGCTGTCATTTGCCGGGCGTTCCGCTTTCTCCAGTGTACCATGCTAATTTTTCGAGGGACAATTTTTCGACAATGAGCCCTCCAGCCCGAACAGAACCCCTTTATGGGGCCGGCCCCAGGGAGGCCGCAGCGCTGCCAAGGCGAACAAAGGCGCATTGCAGCACGAACGCATTGCCTGCGCCTCTCAGGCCCGAGAGCGCAGAGCGCGCCGCCTCCGGCCCGGACGAGCGGACACCTGGTCCGCCGCCTCCTGGCGCCCGCTCAAGTCATCCGTCCCGGCGGGAGGGGGGTGCCGCGGAAGGCTCCAGAAGCCGCGTGGGCAGGTAGGCGGCCGGCCGGCCGGCGCGGCTTGGCCGGGAGCGCGCGGGTCTGCGGAGACATTGAAGCCCCGGAGCTGCAGCACTTAATTAGGCTGATATCATCCCGCACAAATGTTCCTCCGAGAGGGGAAGGCTTCTGGGCACCAAAATTATTTTGTGATTAGAAGTGAAAACGAAGGAGAAATTATTCCGCCCTCTGAAGAGCTTGGAGGGGTGAGGGAGGCGGCGGGGGGCGAGCCCAGGGGGGCTGGACAGGCTCAATTGTCCGTTGGTCCCTTTCACTCTCAGACTTTCCACACTGCCCGGGACCTATATCGTTTAAAAGAGTGACAGGAAATGTGTCCGGATCCCTTCCTATAGGTCGTTTCTTTGAGCTTCAGACCAAACCTGAAAGGCAATACCTGCTCCCGTCGCCCCCTTTTGTAGATGCCCAAAGTCCCACAGTGGCCAGTGGCGAATGGGGTCAGTCCTGCCAAAAGCTCTTGTTCCTGGAAGACGCTGTCAGGAGTTGCCGTGGCCCCATTGCCAGGTGCACGCCTGTGTCTCCTCTGAAGATCTAGCTCGAGGAGGGCGAGCGTCCCAGCTCTGGAGAGGAGGACCCTGGGACGGGGGCGGCGCTTGGCTCAGGCCACGCCTCCTGAGAGCCAGCACCTCAACCAATCCCCAGGTTCGTCCCAATCCCCGGGTTTGCCCCAGGGACCCTCAAACACCCCACCCCCCAAACCTGGCGCCTGGGGGGATGCCCCGACTCTGGGGGGAGACAAGCCACCAATCCTGAAAGTCACGCCGTCCTGCGGGCCCCTCCCAGTACATGCGCAGGTGCAGCAAGCCGGCAATCCACCACTTGTGTGGCCGCACGCTGGACACCTCCGCGGGCCGGGTCCAGGGCCTGGTTCAGCCACTTTCTGGCCGTGCGACCTCCAATGAGCAGCTCAGCCTCTGAGTCTGTCTGGGTGTCCTCACCAGAACATGGGCCAGTGGCCAGTCCCTCCTGCCTTCTCGTGCTCTTTGAGGAAGGAATGACCTGAGCGTGAATCTCAGCCCAGGGCTGGCCATGGGCGTGCTCAGGAAACTCCACGTGCAGGGCTGCATCCGCCAGCATCTTTGCAGAGACGCTTCTGCAAAGTGGGTGAAGAGCTGTGCTTCTCAAGCTCCCCTCCTCCCTGGCCATTTTGGTCCTTCCCTGGGACATGCCCCTGACCTCCCCAGGGTCCAGTGGGGGCCTCAGGACCTGATCTAGCCCTATGGGGGGGGTGTCCTCCCTGATTGGTTGGTGCCCATGCTGTACTGCTTGTTAAATATTTGAATATTACCCCAATTATGTATATAATAAAATATTTTGCTATGACATATATATATATATATACATAAAACTGGGATACAGAACGTAGGTACTGTCCCATTCAATCAACCAACCAATCATTCATGACCTAAGTCACTCATTTACAGAGCTATTGATTACTGATTCATTGATTTCTGTGCATGTTCCCTCATAGACTCAGTCATTAATTATGCTACAGTCACTCCACCTACATATACAAATCCCTTTTCATGGACCTGGGCGTCCCAGGCAGGCCTAGAAGTCTCTCTTTAAGAGCCTGTGGGCGATTACAGGGCATCAAGCATGTGTACCACCTTCTGTAAAGCAAGAACCAACAGGTGACCGGCAGGAGAGAAGAGTTCCAGGCGTGCAAGGAGAGGGGTCAGGAGGCTCCGTGAGGAGGGCCAGCTGAGCTGAGCTCTGCAGGATGGACAGGACAGGGACACTAGGGTGGGGGCCCTTGGTAACTTGAGAGAGAGAGGTCAGACCTGCCTTGCAAGCAGAATTGCTTGTGACATCAAAGATGAATCCAGGAAGGCAGAAGGGGGAGAAGGGTTTACGTCCAGAGCCCCCGGGGCCATCACACAGAGGACATGGGCTGAGCTGCGGCAGTGCCCGGCTGGCAACCAGTGTGGGCTCTGGGACAAACCTGGGTTCTAACTTGATTCCCTAATTACCCAACTGGGGTGACTCAGAGAGGTTACTGAGCTTCTCAGCCTCCTAGGCGCTTCAGCTGTAAAGCGGGGACAACAAACCTATTTCATCCAGCTGTCATGACTCTTTCGTGAGTACTCAAATTCTGCATCAGGAGTAGGGCACACAGTAGGTACTTTGACACACAGTGGATTCTCAGTAAAGGGCCCTTCTCGCTCCGAGGCTGCTGGAAATAGGGACCAGAGAACAGAGGATGAAAAGTGAGAGACGTTGTAAGATCGAATCAGCAGGTGGGATGCAGGGAAGAAAAAACGAACTCTGTGACTATTGAGATCTGAAGATGGGGAGGAAACAAGGACACTGGAGGGCAAATCGGTTTGTAGAGGGTGTTAGTTGTCTGTGACAAATTACTCCAAAACCTAATGGCTTAATCAACATTTAATACCACTCACGGTTTCCGCGGGTAAGAAATTTGGGAGCAGCTTAGCAGTGTGGTCCTGGCTGGAGATGTCTCTTGAGGTTAAGTCAAGATGTTGTCCGGGGCTCTGGTCCCCCGAAAACTTGACTGAGGCTGGGAGCCTGTCTTTCCAGGTGGCTCCTTGGCAATGTGGACAAGGCAGCGCTGACCGGGGGTCCTCGCCTGTTCCCTCACCAGATGCCCTGGCAGCTGCTCACCCACACGGCGGCCAGAGGGGAGCTCCCCTGTGTTCTCTCGGTGTCACAGATCAGCTTCTATTCAATGGGAGAGGAGCTCACGCGGATCAGGAATCAGGAGGCCAAGGTCGTGGGCCATCCTGGAGGCTGCTCACCACAGGCGGTGACTTGACACAGTTTTTGACACATAGACTTTGGAGTGTTTGTGAGGGACCCGCACAGGGAAGACCCGCGGGCCATTAACGATGCCTTAAAGCGACAATGTCATCAGTGTTGGAATCAGGGCAGCTCTGGAGACCTTTGTCTTCGAGCAAAGCCACAAACGTACCTGAGACTGGCTTTCAAATTCCTGGTGAGAAGGAATCTGATTGGTTCCACTTGGGTCAGGAACACTCTCTGAGACCGGTCAGCTATGGCCAGAATACTTGATGCAGCACGGGGGTGCCTGTGTGCGTGCGTGCATGCACGCGTGTGTATGCCAGTGTGTGCCCATACGTGGGCTTGCACGCGTGTGTGTGTGTGTGTGTGGTGTGTGATTTCCCAGATAAGCCACCTTGAGCGGGGCTTCTGTCCCCACAAGTATCTGCTGGAGCCAGGGTAGCACACTTTGTCTGCAAAGGGCCGGGTTGGGACTATTTTAATCTCTATGGCTGTTTCAGGGCCAAAGCAGCCACAGGCAATAGACGTAGAACAAAAAGAATGAGCGAGGCCGTGTCCCAGTAAAACAGTTTCCAAAACAGGTAGTGGGCCAGATTCGGCCTCCGAGCCATCGCTTGGCAGTCCTCGAACTGTGTGCTAAAATTGTTCCATGTTTGTTTGAAATTTTTCATTCTTGTCTGTGGTGGACGGTGGAGATGCACACGCCCTGGCCCCCTCCCCAGCCTCGCTGCAGATCCTTCTGTGAGGAAGGGCCAGCTGCCCAGCTGCAGGCAGTGTGGACCGCAGACATCCCTGGGTGGGGCGGGGGGTGCTCCCCAGGGTGGCCTCAGCAGCAGGAGCCTCCTCGCCAGGCCACGCCCTTGCCCTTGCCGGGGGACAGCCAGCAACAGGGTGCAGTGGAGAGAGGTTCGGCCACTTCTGCCCAGAGTGCCTCACCGCTTGGCCCAGCCTTCGAAGGGCCTGCCTCACGGTTCAATGTCCAGCTTTGTCCAATCCTGCCTTTACCATCTTATGCATTCCTTGGAGAAATTTTTTTTTTAAAAACCAAATTGTAATGTCATGTGAGTGTGGTACCAAGAATAGTTGCTCTGAGGGACCAGAGGAAGAAGAGATCGCTGAAGGCTGAAGCAGTCAAGGATGGCTTCCTGGAAGAGTTGGCGTTGGAGCCGCCCTTAAAGGATTCCTTAACAAGTTAGCTTGCTGAATGTTGGTGCTGAGCTGGGGTCACATGGGGTGACCACATAGACAGAGACACTGCCGTGGGGACGAGGGCCCACCTGGAGGAAGGAGCCTGTCCTGAGGGGGAAACAAGTCAGTGCTCCTCAGGAAAGGGGGGGTCCCATCAGTGCTGGGCACTGAGGGCTTGGTACTGGGGGGTGGGGGTCCTGGTGACCCCGTTGCTGACTCTGGGATTTCTGCACATTTCCACCACAGGTAAGAACTCCTCTATTCCTGAGTTTCCAGCTCTGGGTGCATTTCTGTGCTTCTGGTTTTGGGGTGTCACTGAGCTGGGTGGTAAAAAAGCAAAGAAAAACGAGCCTCGATCCCCCTCTCCCTCCATTGTGCTGGGTCATTCCGTCGCAAACTCTTCTGCTGAGCCCTGTGCTGTGGCCGCTGCTGTCAGAGGTCACAGCCCAGTGAGGGACACACCCTCGTGCTTCCCAGGGGTGCTGTCACGGGAACCATGGGGAGGCCCACACAGGTGCCCGGGGACGGGAGTCTTCCGGAGGGCTCCACGGGGTCGGGGCCATGTGGAAGGGTGAGTGGGATCTCAGCGGGCAGGCATGGGTGGAGGATCTCAGAGGGAAGAACAGGCGGCACGGGCCCCGTCGAGGACTGGCGAGCGTGTCTGGGGGCAGCCTGGGCGAGGCTACGTGGGTGTCGGTGCTCTGAGCCCCTGGCCTCTCTCAGCATCTCCCCCGTCACAGGCCCAGGGACGTTCTGCTCCTGCCCTGAAACCTCTGGGCTCAGGCCCACCCCAGGGCCCAGGACATCTGCTCCCGAGACGGTCGTACCCCTGGTTTACCCGTCATCCTGACACCGGCCAGCTGCACAGGGGACAGGGGAGGTGGGCGCATTTGGCAGGAATCAGTCACTCAGCAGAGGGTGATGCAGTGCAGGTGTGGGACAGGTGATGGATTCCATAGTGAGTGAGGCTTCCACGTGGGAGAGCCCTTGATCCTGCAAGTGACCCGAAGGTGAGCGTCACAGCCGAGCCGGGAAGCCGTCGTCTGTACTGAGGATGTCGGCAAAGCCGGGGCCTTCCCTCCCCAGAAATGAGCAGAAAATAAATGGAAGAATGAGTGGAACACTTCAAACAAGGCCTAGTGCAACAGGGGAAAGCGAGGACTTTGCCAGATGTCCTTACACTGATTTTACTGCTTGTATTGAATCATGTACCTTCTGGGGAGAAGGCCGGTTGAGAGCTTCAAATGCTTCCAGAGTCTTAATCTGCTGTGAGGAGGGTCACGAGGTGGAGTCTTGCATAAAAGGAGGAAAAATTAGAAACAACCCCAATGCACATCTATGTGGGATCGGTTCCCTACATCAGGGGGTGCGGCCGGGCTGTGCTCTGGGTATTGTGAGAAAACACGAGGACGTGGTGTCCTGCAGAGCTGCCCAACTTAACAGGCGTCAAAGTAGTGCCCGATATCACCCACTTGGGTTTTGTTTCTTAAAGTATAGAGGCACAGAAAAGCCTGAAAGGAAGCATTCCAGAACGTAAGAAGCACACACCTGCAGCTAGTGGAATTACAAGGGATTTATTTTAGTTTATTTTACTTTTGAATTTAATTTAACTTTATTTTACCTTTTTATTTTATTTTACTTTGTAATTTTACTTTACTTTTTAATTTTATTGAACTTTATTTTACTTTGTAATTTTATTTTAGTTTGTAATTTTACTTTTGTATTTACTTTTTCTTTATTTTCCTTTACTTTTTTTTACTCTAATTTTATTTTACTTTACCTTATTTCATTTTACTTGATTTGCCTTTATTTTATTTTTGCTTTTATGTGTTTTCCAAATTTTCCACAGTGAATAGATGCCACTTTGGTGATCAGTTACAAACGTCAGTGGTTCCTGTAAACCACTCCGTTCCTGAGCTCCCCAGGGCTGCTGCTGGGAGCTGGGCGGAGGAGGGGTCAGGCAGGGGCCTCCAGCCCTGGAAATAGAAGTGCCCAGAACACGTTTTCTGAGCAGCCCCTGAGCAGGAGAGCCCCAGTGGAGGGGTGGCCAGATTCGGAACCTTGGGGGCCTCTGCACGGAGAGCGTGAAGGAAACAACACAAACCAGAAACTGCTCGAGTTGGTTGTGAAGACACACATCCGAGGCTGCAGCCCCAGCTTGCAGGTATCCACTCCTGCTTTCTGCCTGTTTAGCTGCCCAGGGGAGCTCTGGGCACCGTGCCAGGCCCACCCGCAGCCCGGGTACACCCCCGTGCACCCCTGGCAGAGCGGGGCCCAGGGAGGCTCCGGGAGAGCCGAGGGATGCCCAGGCCGAGGCCTGCAGGATGTGGCATCCAGTGCGAGGACTGGCAAAGCTGAAGCACCAGCTGCCCACGCAGGACGTGGGGGAGGACACCGGCTGAGAGCCTGAGAGGGGAGGAGGGGGGCAGGCTGGGGCCCCGCAGGCATGCAGAGGAGCTCAGAGCCACCCTGCCTTGGTCGTCAGAGCCAACACAGTGTCACCGATAAGGCAGGGCAGGGGAGCCGCGGGACGATGCCCCGGCAGAGGGGAGGCCCCGTTTCTTAGCGTCTGCCTTGCCCTGGAGCGTGGAGATCTCAGGACAGGGGCCGGCAGGGGCTGAACGGCAGGGATGCTGAGGGGCCTCCCTGTACTGGGCAAGGCTGGTCTCCAGGGCAGGGGGTTCCTGGACTCAGCAGGAAAGGGACGGCACTGCAGTCACACCCTAGGGTGGCTCTTGGATTCAATTAGATTTCCTGCTCTGGTCTCAGCTATGTGTAGCTGGGCGCTTGCCCCTCTTGGTAAACATGTTTGGTTTTTTAATAATTTCCCCATTTACTTCTTCCCCCTCTGGTGTGTGGCTGCCCCTTCAGGCTCCTCAAGTCTGAGGAAGGCGGAGACGACACGCCGCCCTCTGGGTCCCTGCCGCCAGGGGAGGGAGCCGTCCTGGACTTGGACCCCCAGCCCGGTCCCGCCTTTGGATGACTGCAGTCCCGCTGACGGCAGCCTCCCTGGAGGCCCTGAGCCAGAACGGCCCAGCTTAGCCGCTCCCGAATTCCTGTCCCACAGAAACCAGGTGAGATAATAAATGCTATTGTTGTTTTGGCTACCAACTATTGTGGGAATTTGTTATGCAACGATAGAGAAAACGCTAGAAGAGCACAATGGCTGAGTGAACAGAGAGAGGGGGTGGAGTCCAGGTGAGGCCGGAGAGTTGGGCGGGCTCTGGCCAGAGGAGGAGGGCGGTGGGCTTGAACCTGAGATCCTTGGGGAGCCCTGGGTAGTGGGGAGAGGCCGGCGTCCCGCACAGGCAGGACACAGTGAGGTTTCATGCCGGGAGCTCCTGCGGGGAACGGGCGGGGGTGGGGCACCGTGGTAGAGCCTGCGCCGGGAGTGGGGGTGCAGCGGGGCGGGAGAAGCAAGCGGGGCTCGCAAAGTGCCCATCAGGCCCAGTAACCAGATGGCCGGACGGGCCCTTGGCCAGAGCCGTTTTGGTGGGTTGGGGAGAAATCAGACCACGTGGTTTGAGAAGTGAGTGGAAGGTGAAGGAGTGGTGTAGCTGCTGCGTCACGGAGGTTGCTCCGAGGCAGGACAGGGACAGGGCAGGGCCCCCCGCAGGGCTGCCAACGCTCCCTTCACTCCAAGAGAGTTTGATGCCTACGACCCGGCGTTTGCGCATGGTGGTCCCCAAGGGTTCCTGAAGAGTGGGCTTCTCGAGGGTGAGCACGGGCCGTACCTCCTCCGCGTTCCCAGCAACCCCCACCCCCACCCCGCCCCCCAATGGGTCTGTGGAGTCAGTGAGCGAATGAGTGTCTGCCTGGATTGTTATGGTGGAGAGAGGGCAATTTGCAGACCAGCATTTACAGACGACCGGGCAGGTGGCCACCACGTCCCTGTGCGCTTGAGTGCGTCCTGTTGCTGCTGAGCTCCCTTCCCACGTCACGACAGGGGCACGCGGCTGGCAGTGCTCTCTCAACTGGAGAGCCGGTCACACCGCTCACTTGAACGACCTCAGACGTGGCTTCGCCATCACTGAGTGAGTGAAGGCATGAGGGCACGGCCATGTGCCAGCAGCCTGTCCAGGTGAGAGCCCGTTTGGGCCCCAGTCCAGGGGGATGGCCTGAACGGGGCTCTGATAAGCCACAGCCTCCTCCAAGCCCAGCCCCGACAGCAGATCTGGGGCCCCATTCAAGAGGAAATTTCTCAGCCCCACCGGGCAATAGCACAAGAGCTGACAGCAGCCCACAGGGTCTGCTGTGATCACTTGGCCGACATGGAGAGGCAGCCAGAGGTGGTGGGACGGGCAGAGTGTGTGCAGAGGGCTTTCCCCCTCTCCAGGTTGGCTTGGCCGTGCCACTTCGGCCATAAGAGGGGGTGTGGCCAGGGTCAAATCCAGTCTCTCTGACTCTGAGCCTGTGTCCTCTGCTCTGGGCAGACAGAGGTTGAACTGGATGACAGAGGAGAGGGTCCAAGGAGAGGGTCCAAGGGTCTCAATGCAAGGAAACCACGTGGTCAGACCAGGCCTGTGGGTGGAAAGGCCTGCTGGGGGTGGCCTGAGACCATGAAGGATTAACCTGGGGGCCGTCAGTGCTGGGGAGCCAAGGACTGGGAGGATATGAGAGAGCCAAGGTGGAGCGAGGAAACCATGGCAACTGCTCAGCCGAGGGGAACGAGGGGCAGGAGAGAGAAAATAGCCTGAGGGTCAACTGCAAGGGCAGGTGGTGGGGTCTCCCAGCAGGCAGGCAGGGTGGGGCGTCCTGGGGTCCAGGGAGCCAGAAGAGCAAAATAATTTTGAAGAAAGATTAACATTGAAGGACCTTCCCTGGTGGCACAGTGGTTAAGAATCCGTCTGCCAATGCAAGGGACACGGGTCTGATCCCTGGTCCAGGAAGATCCCACGTGCTGCAGAGCAGCTAAGCCCATGTGCCACAACTACTGAGCCTGTGCTCTAGAGCTCACGAGCCACAACTACTGAGCCCGTGTGCGACAACTACTGAAGCCCACGCACCTAGAGCCCGTGCTCCACAACAAGAGAAGCCACCACAATGAGAAGCCCACGCACCACATTGAAGAGTAGCCCCCGCTCATCACAACTAGAGAAAGCCCATGCGCAGCAACAAAGACCCGACGCAGCCAAAATAATAAAATAAATAAATTTATAGAAAAAAAAGAATAATATTGGAGAACTTAGATGACCTGATTTCTTCAAAACAACAGCAATCAAAACAGAGTGGTATTGGCAATGGGATAGACACATAGATCAATAAACAGAATCGAGAGCCTGGAAATAGACCCATATAAATGGCCAGGTGATTTGCAACAGAAGGGCAAAGGCAATTCCATGGCCAAAAGATAGTCTTTTAACAACTGGTGCTGAAATAATTGGACATCCATAGGCAAACAATGAATTTCGATCCATACCTCACACCATATACCAAAAAATGACTCAAAATGGACCGTAGATCCAAATGTACAATCTAGAACTATACATTTCTAGAAGAAAATATTCGTGACCTGGGTTAGGCAAAAAAATAATCTGCAACAAGAAAAATCGATATATTGGAATCTACCAAAATTTAGAACTTCTTCAAAATGAAGAGGAGGCTTGGGTTCAGAGTATATTAAGAACTCTCAAAAGTCAATGATAAGGAAATAAATCACCCAATTAAAAATGCACAAAAGAAGACATACAAGTGGCAAATACACCCATGAAAAAGATGGTCAGCGCAGCTAATGGTCAGAGATATGCAAATTAAAATGATCCCAAGACACACCTATTAGGTTGGCCAAAATAAACCGACAAAACTGACCGTGCCGAGGCTGACAAGGATGTGATACAACGGGGTCTCTCATACGTTACTGGTGGGAATGCAGAAATGTACAACCACTTTGGAAAACAGTTGGCAGTTTCTCAAAAAGTCCAACACAGCCCTACCATACGATCGAGCCTTTTCACTTCTAGATATTTACTCAGGTGAAATGGAAACTGATGTCCACACAAAAACCTGTATGTGAATGTTCATAGCAACTTTATTCATAATCAACCCAAACTAGAAACAAACTAGATGTTTTTCAAGAGGGGAACAGGTAAGCAAGCTATATCCTTACAATGGCACACTCTTCAGCGATAAAAAAAAATGATAATAGGACAAAACTACATGGATGAATGCATTGTGCTAAGTGAATGAAGCTAGAAATAAAAGATAACATAGCCTATGGTTCCATTTATGTGCCATTCCGCGAAAGATAAAACTATCAGGACAGAAAGCAAATAGGTGATTGCAGGGTTGGGGAGAGGGGTCGAGTACAAAGGAGCAGCTCAGAGGCAGTTTGGGGTGACGGAGCTCTTCTGTTTGGTACTGTGCTGGTTGCATGTACAACTCTATGCATTTGTCAAAGCCCTTGGGACTGTACACCACACCAAAAAAATGAGTTTTACTATAAACAAATTCTAAAAAGTCAACCAGGGAACCCAAAATGGAACGCAGATTGTGACCAATGAATCAAATTTTATTACAAATGAGTGACATAATCACATTTAAGGAGGTGGAGGTAAAAGTAGCTACCTAAGAAACTTTGGAAAATAGTGTTTTGTTTGGTTTCTGTAAGGCTAAATAAAATGGACTGTCCACAAACATTGTACTCTGGTTGGTAAGTGTGGTTCTCACACGGTACAGGTTAATGTTCTGACACGCGTGTACATGTATGCTAGGGTTGAACAAATAAGTAATCAACTGTGGATAAGGACAGGTTTATCACTTCAGAGAAAGAACTTACAAATAAGGAAGGAGGAAATGCTAGAAGGAACCCCGAGGTATTAGGTTAGAGTTGGAAATGTCAGTATGAACTCATGTGTACACACACACACATGCACACACACACACATGCACACGTATAAACGGACACATAAATAAACATAGATATGTGCACATACATGGGTTAGTATATATGCACACATTTCCTGGCTCTGTCCATGGAGAGGGCCTAGAAGCAGTGACACCTCAGGAGCAATGAGTGTATCTAGCACACAAATCTTGGTTTCTAAGTATCATCCTCCAATAGAAGGAACCACGGTTCTTTGGAGAAGTGGTTGATTCCAGGGCTGGGTCAGGGGAAATATAATGCTAAAAAAAATTGGTATATATCAAAATGATACAGGACATAGGAGAGAATTTCTAGTGCCAGGAAGCTGAACTAGATGTGCTTTCCCTGATTCCTATGACTAAGCAAAACTAAATCCTCCAGGCTATATATAAACAAATATAAGAAGACTCTGAAAGGTGGAGAGAAGAGGACACACTATCTAGGGACAGTTGGCTGCTGTTTGATTGGAGTAGAGTGGTTATTGACTAAAAGTTTCATCTTAATATACCCTCAAATATATGGTCAAATGATTTTTGACAAAGGTTCTAAGACTATTCAATGGGAAAGGATAATCTTCAACAAATTCTGTTGGGAAAATTGGATATCCACCTGCAAAAGAGTGAAGATAGAACCTTATACCATATACAAATCAAAGACGTAAATGTAAAAACTAAAACTGTAAAACTCTTAGAAGAAAACATAAGGGAAGAGCTTCATGACATCGAATTTATGAATGATTTATTGGATATGACACCAAAAGGCAACTAAACAGAAAATAGGTAAATTGGACCACACTGAAATAAAAAAAGAATCTATGCATTAAATAACACAATTAATAGAGTGGAAAACCAACCCATAGAAAGGGAGAAAAAAAATTGCAAATCGTATATCTGATAAGGGGTTAACATCCAGAATACATAAAGTACTGCTGCAACTCAACAACAACAACAAAGACTCTGATTTTAAAATGGGCAAAGAGGGCTTCCCTGGTGGCGCAGTGGTTGAGAATCTGCCTGCCAATGCAGGGAACACGGGTTCGAGCCCTGGTCTGGGAAGATCCCACATGCTGCAGAGCAACTGGGCCTGTGAGCCACAATTACTGAGCCTGCGCGTCTGGAGCCTGTGCTCCGCAACAAGAGAGACCGTGATAGTGAGAGGCCTGCGCACCGCGATGAAGAGTGGCCCCTGCTTGCCACAACTAGAGAAAGCCCTCACACAGAAACGAAGACCCAACACAGCCATAAATAAATAAATATTAAAAAAAAAAAAACGGGCAAAGAATTTGAACAGACATTTTTCTAAAGAAGATATACAATTGGCCAGTAAGGATCTATTCAACATAAATAATCATTAGGGGAATGCAAATCAAGACCGCAATGAGATACTACCTCACACCTATTAGAATCATTGCTATCAAAAACGAAACAAAACAGAAAACCAACCCAGAAAATAACAAGCATTGGAGAGAATGTGGAGAAATTGGAACTCATGTGCTTTGCTGGTGGGAATGTAAAATGGTTCAACTACTATGGAAAACAATATTGTGATTCCTCAAAAAATTAAAACTAGGATTATCATATAATCCAGTAATTCCACTTCTGGGTATATACCAAAAAGAATTGAAAGCAGGGTCTTGAAGAGATATTCGTGTGCTGAAGCATTATTTGTAATAGCCTTTTGGTGGAAGCACCCCAAAGGTCCATTGACGCATGTAGAGACAAAATGTGGTATAGTGCATACACAGGATAGAATATTACTCAGCTTAAATAGGGAGGAGATTCTGACACATGCTATAACATGGATGAACCTTGAGGACATTATGCTAGGTGAAATAAGCCAGTCACAAAAAGGCAAATATTATATGATTCCACTTGTATGAGGCACCTAGAATAGTCACATTCATAGAGTCATAAAGTCCCATGGTGGTGGCCAGGGGCTGGCTGAGAGGGGGCCTGGGGAGTTACTGTTTAATGGATGCAGAATTTCAGTTTTGCCAGATGAAAAGAGTTCAGGATGGACGGTGGTGATGGTTGCACAACCATGTGAATGTGCTCAATGCCGCTGAACTGTAAAAATGGTTCAGGTGGCAAATTTTGTGTTTTGGATATTTGGCCACAATTGGAAAAAAGTTTTCTATCTTGCTAGGCTGCCCCTTTCCTGAATCTTTAGTTGGAGAGAGCAGGCTTTTTTTTCTTTTTTTCATTTCTGTCCATTGGTATTTCTGGGTTGTTGACACTTTTGCTCAAGGTCTGGGGTATATGAGGCAACTCTCTGCTATGTGGTTCCTCGGGTCCTGAAGTCCCTATCCAGCTGGCCTCTTCTCTCCACTTTTTTTTCTTTTTTGCGGTACGCGGGCCTCTCACTGTTGTGGCCTCTCCCGTTGCGGAGCACAGGCTCCGGACGTGCAGGCTCAGTGGCCATGGCTCACCCGGCCCAGCCGCTCCGCGGCATGTGGGATCTTCCCGGACCGGGGCACGAACCCGCGTCCCCTGCATCGGCAGGCGGACTCTCAACCACCACGCCACCAGGGAAGCCCTTCTCTCCATTTTTGAGTCCTTTCATCTTTTTTTTTTTAACTTTAAAAATTGAAGTATAGTCGATGTACAATATTATATGTTACAGGTGTGAAATACAGGGATTCACGATTTTTAAAGGCTATGCTCCATTTACAGTTATTACAAAATATCGGCTATATTCCCGGTGTTGTATAAGATATCCTTGTAGCTCATTTTATACCTAAGAGTTTGTACCTCTTAATTCCTACCCCTGTTTTGCTGCTTCCCGCCTCACGCACTGGTAACCACTACTTTGTTCTCTATATCTGTGTCTTTTTTGTATACTCACTAGTTTGTTGTATTTTTTTAGATTCCTCATGTAAATGAGATTGCACAGTATTTGTCTTACTCTGTCTGTGAGTCCTCTTCTGTTCGTGTGAGAAACGACGCCCAGCGTTTTTAGTTATTCTAGGAACTGGGAAACTCCTCCGTCTCCCCAGAGCAGAGGTCTTGGTCGGCTGTGTGTTTTTGTTTCTGTGTTTTAAATTTATTTATTTTTGGCTGCGTAGGGTCTTCGTTGCGGTGTGCAGGCTTCTCATTGTGGTGGCTTCTCTTGTAGCAGAGCACAGGCTCTAGGCGCGTGAGCTTCAGTAGTTGTGGCTCGCGGACTCTAGAGCGCAGGCTCAGTAGCTGTGGCGCACGGGCTTAGTTGCTCCTTGGCACGTGGGATCGTCCCGGACCAGGGCTCGAACCCGTGTCCCCTGCACAGGCAGGCGGATTCTTAACCACTGTGCCACCAGGGAAGCCGGTCGGCTGTGGTTTTATTGGTTCTCCAGGCAATGCTGGTACTCACCAAGGTCTGAGGACCACTGAACTTGCATCTGAGCCCCAAGTCCCCAGTGGCAAGGACTGGGCCTTCCTTATTTACAGCGAGTCCCCTGCGCTGCCCAGAGTCCTCACACAGGGCCCCCCAAACCCGTGCTGTGTCTTCCAGGTGGTCCTTGCCCACGCTCACTGCTGCATGCGTTCACTGATTCCCTCCCCGACTCCTCGGGCCACTGGTCCTGAGCTTTCTCTTCTTGTCCTCCAGCAGGAGGCCAGACCCTCCCCCAAGGCCTCGGGAAGGTGCTGCAAAGCTCCCCGAAACCCAGCCTCCCCAAGCCTCAGCCAGGCCCACTGCCCAGTCCCCAGCCTTTGACCAGAAGGGACTCCTTTCTTCTGGGTCCTCTTGGTGCCTGTCCAAACTCCCACATTTACTGATAGACAGATCGTGGGCTTAGCAGGTGCAAAGCGTCATGCTCCCAGATTCAGCCCTTCCCAGAGCTCTGGGTTCTGGCCCTTCACTGAGTACAGCCTCATTGAGTCCTCCCAATTCTTCAGAGATCAGACTTAGTGCCAATTCACCGAGGAGAAAATGGAGGCTCAGAGAAGTTAAGTCATCTGCCCAAGGTCACACAGCTGGTGAGTGGCAGGGCTGGGACCAGGAGTCAGGTGGCCTGACTCTGTGGCCCAAGATTTTCTGCATGTGAGACACCCCAGATGCGGGCTTGTCTTAGGGACCCAAAGCCTCATGGAGAGTCCAAACACCATCAGTCTAGACCGTTATCCAACCCCGAGGACCAAGTACAGAGCCGGATTGACCTAAATCCTCTCAGCTGTAACCCTGTTCCGCCTGGTTCGGGGAACAGGTAGAGACCACGTGATTCCAAATGCCAGAGGAGCGAGGCCAGCTGACGTCAGATTTTCTGAGGGGCTGTGAGTTTCTATTTCCCCCGCTTCCAAAAGCCTAGCTGGGTTCAGGGTTAGAACCAACGTTTCCTCTATAAAGCAGTTAAGCTGCTCCAGAGAGAAATGGTTCTGTTTGGCCCTTGAATACCATTCCTGAGAAATGATGGCAGCAGATAATGTACATTCAGCAAACCTCTCGTGTCTGACGACTGGCTGGCTTTGGACGTGGTCCAAGACCTGGTGTGCTGTTGGTCTCTGGTTCCAGTCCCAGCTGGTCCCGGCTGCCCTGGGTGAGGCTTTTCGCTGGGCCGGATTCTTGGGACTTGACTTAATACATACCAAGCTGTTTGGGTCTTCCACAAAAAAAAAAAAAAAAAAAAAAAGGAAGGAAGGAAGAAAGAAAGGAAGGAAGAAAAACGTTCCCTGGATTTCAGGAACAGTCGTCTTGTAATCCTCACAACAATGACGACGCAGCCTCAGGGCAGCCAGTTTTGCCGAGGCCCGCCTGGGCCAGGCTGCTCGGGGGGTCTGTCTGCTGGCCCTCGGGGCAGGCACTGTTATTGCCCACCCATTTCACAGATGCAAAAGCAGAGGCAAAGAGCAGCTTCAAAGTAGCCCTGTTTTTGAAATGCTTCCCACATTCAGGTCCTCCGTTTAGTGTGAACTGTATACCCAGGAGAGTAAAGTGGCACAGAGCATTCACCAGTAAATTTTGGTCAAGTGAGTCAAATTCCCACTCAGTGCAGGAATTGCTTCTATAACATCCCTGGTGATGTCATCCACCTTGACTACCTCCAGAGATGGGGAGCTCACTCCCTCCAGAGACAGCTCTTCCCACCTTTGGACAACTCAAACCCTCAGAAGGGACCATAGTTTCTTATTCTGAGCTGGGCTCTGCCTGCATTTGCTGGGTCACGATTGGTTCTGGTTTTACCCTTTGCTTTGTTCAAGCTCCTTCCGTATCTATAGGTCTGTCCGTAAACAATCGAAAGGAGCCTGGCTGCTTTTCCACCAAGTTTTCCCACCTGGAGACTTGAGGAAGGCTGGCCAGGATGTTCAGAGTCTGAGACCAGCAATAGGGTGGCGGTTAAAGGAAGAGCTGCGTGCGCTCAGCTGGAAGAAAATGAGTCGTAGCAAGGAGACAGTTCATGATTGCAGCCCGCGGCTACTTTCAAGGCACTGCAGACACAGATGAAGAAATCACAAGAATAATGGCAAATAATCATTACTGGGGTTCTGGGCACTGTGTCATCTCATTTGATCCCCATAAGAACCCTCCGCAGAGACTCTTGTCCCCACTTTACAGATAAGGGAAGCGAGGCCCCGAGAGCCCAGGTCCCGTGTGCGGTGTCACTCAGCTGGTCGCTGGAGCGGCTGCCACGCAACCCCAGTCCCTCTGACCGGATCCTGCCCTCCCACCCACCCCGTGCGTGGGTACACGCCGCTCTCGGTGGCCAGAACCTGGCTGGCAGGTAGAAGCTGCAGGAAGACAGGCTGGAGCCCTTTCCAGAAGCCAGGAATGTGGGCGGATAGAATTGGCCGCCTGAGAAAGAGACACGGCTGTGGCAGGCCGGTCCAGGAAGAGTCTTGGCCAGGCCTTTGGACCACACTTATTCGGCTGAAGCTGGGGCAACCTTAAAAAGAAAAATGGAGAGTGAGGGATGAGTGGAGTCTGCAGTGTGTCTTTGAGGCCAGCGGTGTTACAAGTGCAGCTGGAAACTCCTTCTTTGGTGCCTGCATCTCTGAGTCTTTCCCCAGATGCTAGGAGTGCCTAAACACTGGGGTCCTCGGGAGGTGGTCTTGACCCTGCTTCCAGGAGCTCGGAAGCGGAGAAGGGTTGATGAGTCTTTTGCTGCCTCACCCTCCATTCCTGTCTGTACAAGCAGGGTGGCCCCTGGAGGCCCGAGCTGGCTCTCTTTCCTCATTGCAGGCTCCCCCCCGGAAAGGAAGAGTCTGTGGGTGCCCGGAGATGGGAAGCAAGTATCAGGAGAATATCACCCAGAGGCCGCCAGCCCCATCCTGACCTGGGTTCAAATCCCGACCCTCCTACTTCCTAGCTGGGGGCCTGGAGCTGGCTCTCTAACCTCTCTGTTCTTCTCTAAAGTGGGGATAAAACACTAACCAGCAGAGAGGAAATTCTCAGTGTATGGTTACTATGTTGCCATTATTCTCATCCGTTTTGTCCTTGGATAATACCGGTAGCTCCACGTGGAAGTCTAGGACAAGAGAAAGAGCAAAGTGAATATTAAAACAGCGAGGGGCAAACGGAGAGAACAGACTTGTGCTTGCCGAGGGGGAAGGCATGGGGGAGGGCGGGATCGGGAGTTTGGGGTCAGCAGATGCAAACTAGTACATAGAGGATGGCTAAACAGCAAGGTCCTCCTGTAGAGCACAGGGAACTATATTCAGTATCCTGTGATAAACCACAAAGGAAAAGAACATAAAAAAGAATGTATGTATATGTATGACCGAATCACTTTGCTCTACAGAAGAAATTAAAACAACATTGTAAATCAACTATACTTCAATAAAAAAAGTTAAAAAACAACAACAGGGAGGGGTATTCAGACCCTCTAAATGCTATTTTGTTTGTTGGACAGTTTATATACATGCTATTAAATCTTTACAAAAGCCTACAGAGCAGATGCCCTTTTATTTCCATGTTCTATATGGTGAGATGAGCCTCAGAGAAGAAAAGTAATTGCCCAGGGCCACACAGCTCGTACACAGCTCAGCTGGGGATCCGGGAGGGGGGGGTCGGGAGGGGGCTTGTCCTCAGGCAGTCCTGGGAAGCCACCCCCATCCCCTCTGGGTCACTGGCTCTGGACCCTGGTATTGTGTGGTTAGAGAATTTTGGTCTCTGATTTCTTCCTGTTGGCGAATCCCAGGCTCATGAATATCAAGCTCTGAGCATCTCGAGAGCTGGGGGCTGGAGGCACGTCTGATCCATCGCTGCCGTCGAGGGCCTGGCTGGTGCCCAGGCAGTGCTGGGGATCCTCTGGGAGATGGCCCTGCGGTCAGTGGACGCCTGCTCCGCCAGGCTCTGGGCCTTTTCCCACCCTTCTTCCTTCAGCTTCTCCTGGTTTTAGGGACTCATTACATTCGTCTGTGCTTCCGGCTCTCCCCTGAAGGCTGCACAGTGACCTGGCATCTGGGTGGCAAGGAGGCTGCGTCTCCTCCTGGAGAGGCCAGGGGTGGGGGCCTGGGAGAAGGAGGCCTGGGGGCGGGCAGGACCTCACGCTGCTGCTCCCCAGGACCCCCCCGTCCAGGAGCCGCAGTGAGGGAGGCTGCGTGGGGTCACTTCTCAGCGCAGGAGGCTGAGTCACCTGCCTGAGGCCGCGCGTCTGGGGAGTGACCGGCTGTGAACCGGTGCGGTCGGCGTGACCCCAGGCCCGCGGTGCCGCCACGGAGCTCTCTTCCCAGGGCCCGACATCGTCACCCAGCCAAGGCGCCCCTCCCATCGCCTCACAGGCCCCTCGGGGCTCAGAGTGGGCCCGGGCTTCAGGCCCCGGAAGGGGAAGGGCCACGGAGAGCATCTCACGTCTTGTTTGATGGACAAGAAACCTGTAGCCCAGGGAGGGCGGGTGGAACGCGGGAGTCCTGACGGCCAGGCGCCAACGCTTGCGGGTAAGGCCTCCCCAGCGTCCCCATCTTCCGGGGGTGGTAGCTTGTCACATAAACGTGGGAAGGACCAGCCCTGTCTGCTCAGCCGCTTAAATACTCTAATAATCCATCAAAAGCAGCAGTTTGTTGGTGGGGACAGTTATGGCTCCCAAATGCCCCCACGTATCCACTAGAGGCACCGGAGAAGCGGCGGAAATCACACTCCAGCAGTCCTCTCGTCTCATTGGTCCCACGTGAAGAGTGAGGGCTTGGGCCAGCGGCCCGGGCTCCTTCCAGCCACCACGTCCCGGATCCCTCTTCTGTGCCTCGGTTTCCCCGACTGGCCTGTTGGCCGCATTAGCAGAGGACAGTCAGGGATCAGCTGAGCCCCCGGTTCCCACTTTAAAAACAAATGTAGTTAGTTCTTTTTATTTTTTGCAGTATGGAAAGTTACGTTTTTAAAAATTTTATTGGAGTAGAGTTGCTTTACAGTGCTGTGTTAGTTTCAGGAGTACAGCAAAGCGATTCAGTGATGCATATACATGTGCCCAGTCTTCATCAGTCTTTTCCCTTATGGGTTATTACAAACTGGGGACCGCTGTGCTCCAGCCTCGGCCTCTGTTTCGTTTCAGGAAGCTCCCTCCTTGCGCCAGGGACCCACTGGCCTCACAGGCTGGCTCACGGAAGGGCCCTGACATCTTTGGGAACAGGGTCGCAGGTTCACCTGACAGATTGTCTGCTTTCTTTCCATCTCGGAGGAAAAGAGTTCCCGCTAGGAGCCGCTAAGCCCAGAGTAAACGGATGACCTCGTTGGGTCTTTCTCCCAGAGGTGGGGTGAGCAGCGAGCCCCCAACTGTGCAAACAGGGCGAGCCTTGCGCCGCAGGGGCGGGGCCCTCTCCCGGCCCCTCCTCCTCCCTTTGTCGTTTCAGAGCGAACGGGGAGAGGCTCAAAGGCAGGGCAGGGAAGGTCAAAGCCAATTTGCAGGGCCAAGCGTCGGGGAGGAGAGAAGGGCAGAGACCACGTCTTTCTGGAGGCCTGGCCTTCACCTGGAAACATCCCCTGCGGCCCCTCCCAGCTCTTCTGCCGGTCAGCGTGGTGTCCTCGCTGCACCTAGAGTCAATTTACTCATCCGGAGACACGGGTGAAGACACCCATCTGTCAGGGCTGAGCTCTCAGCCAGGGGCAATGAGTTATGCTGCCGGAGGGCCAGGGCTGAGCCTGGGAGCTGGAACCAGGTGCCCACGGAGCGGGGAGGGCGTCCCGGGAGGGCCAGGCTGAGCCAGGACAGAGGCAGTCAGCTGGGGCTGAATAGTGCCTGTGTGGGACACAGGGAAGAACCGACCTCTGCAACAACACATCCCACTGCGGGTGTTGTCTCTGGGAGGGGACCCGACTCCCCCACTTCCTAGCCGCGTGACCTTGGGAAGCCTCTCCTGGGCCTCCCTGTCCGTCGGCTTCCTCCTTTGTAAACGGAGATGAGAACTTTGATGTCAAAGGGCTCTTGTGAAGACGAAAAGAACCTGATACAGAGTAGACACTCAATAAATGTTAGTTCCTGGGGGCTGAAGGAGGGCAGTTCCTTCATCCCCTGACAGGAGTGGAGGAGTCTGGGTGAGCCCAAGACCTGGGGCCCCCTCCCCGCTCGCTTGTCACAGACAGACAGTGGCCCTACCCCGGCTGGGCCCTCCGCTGGTTGCAGGGCCTGAGTCTGTGGGCCTCCCCCTCCACCCTCTCCCGGCTGCACCCCCGGGTCTTGCTTGTCTTGTCTGGGCACCCAGGGCATGTGTGGCTCCCAGCCCCTCTCTGGGGTAGAGAAGGTGAGAAAGGCTTAGGTTCTGTTATGCGGGCCAGTGGCTCTCTTAACATCAGGCCCTCGGCTCAAACATGCAGTGTCTTCCTGTACCCTCAGCTTTCTTTTTCAAAGGCAAGGAAGGAAAGAGAAGAGGAAATGCAGGGAGGGGAGGCCATATTTGATGAGCATCTTAAAGCAGGCTCATAGGCATCAGCAGTGTGCTTGGCTTCCCTTAGCAAACACAACGTACTGTAGCTCAAACAAGTGGAGCTTTCTTTTTCTAACAGATGAGAATTCTGGAAATGGGTGGTTGCTTGCTCAGCTGCTGGTGATGCCAACGAGGACTGGGCTCTTTCCAGCTTTCAGCTCATCATCCTTAGCACGGGCCTACTTTTTGCCTCGTGGTGGCAAAATGGCTGCCTGAACTCTGTCAGGAAGGTAGAGGGTCTCCCCGAGTCCCCTGTTGGTGTCTCATTGGCCAGAAGTGGGTCACGTGGCCACTCCTGGTGGATGCTGGGAATGCAAACACCCGAAGGTACTTCTCCAGCCTCCAGCAGGGCAGGCAAGGGTGGCGCGTGGGAACCATTTCGAGTCATCTAGTCAGTCGCCTGCCAGAGGAGAGAGTGCCACTCACATCCCAGTCTTACAGATGAGGAGCTGATGCCAAGGGCAGAGAAATACTTACTCAATACGCAGTTTGATTGATTTACTTTGACATTCTGGGCCAGCGACCAGAGATGCAGAGATAAAAGCCACTCCCTTGCCTTCCAGAGCGGGGAGGATAATAATAATAATAATAATAACAATATAATAGTTGAAATTCACTGAGCATGCACCACTATCCCTGGAGAAGACATGGAAGGTTTCTGGAGGCGGGGGGATGTGCGTAGGATCTGGAAGCACCAATTGGAATTTCCCAGGCAGACAAAGTAGGGGAGGTGCCCCAGGTGAGGAAAAACATTAGAAGTGATATCAGGAAACTCTGAGGCACCCACAGGGTCTGTCCACCCACACTTCCCCAGAAACTTCTGTATTTAAAAGGAGCATTGAAGATAAAATCATACTTCTAACATCAGGAAGCATCATGAATAATAGAAAATGAAAAACTATTGAAAATAAAATCTTTTAGTTTAGAGAATTGTCAAAAAATTTTAAAAACACATGAACGCTTTTTTAAAATTAATTTTTATTGGAGTAGAGTTGCTTTACGATGTTGTGTTAGTTTCTGCTGTACAGCAAAGTGAATCAGCCGTGTGTGTACGTACATCCCCTCTTTTATAGATCTCCTTCCCATGTAGGTCACCACAGAGCACTGAGTAGAGTTCCTTGTGCTATACAGTAGGTTCTCATTAGTTATCTATTTTATACGTAGTAGCAAATATATGTCAATCCCAATCTCCCAATTCATCCCACTTCCCCTTCCCCTCTTGGAAACCATAAGTTTGTTCTTTACTTCTGTGACTCTATTTCTGCTTTGCAAATAAGTTCATCTCTACCATTTTTCTACATTCCACATATAAGTAATATTATATGATATTTGTTTTTCTCTTTCTGACTTACTTCACTCTGTATGACAGTCTCTAGGTCCATCCACGTCTCTGCAAATGGCACTATTCCGTTCCCTTTACGGCTGAGTAATATTCCGTTGTATATATGTACCACGTCTTCTTTATCCATTCTTCTGCCAATGGACGTTTAGGCTGCTTCCATGACCTGGCTATTGTAAATAGTGCTGCAGTGAACACTGGGGTGCATGCATCCTTTCGAATTATGGTTTTCTCTGGATATATGCCCAGGAGTGGGATTGCTGGGTCATATGGTAGCTCTATTTTTAGTTTTTTAAGGAACCTCCATACTGTTCTCCACAGTGGTTACACCAATTTACATTCCCACCAACTGTATAGGAGGGTTTCCTTTTCTCCACACCCTCTCCAGCATTTATTGTTTGTAGAATTTTTGATGATGGCCATTCTGACTGGTGTGAGGTGATACCTCATTGCAGTTTGTTTGTTTGTTTTTTTAAACAACATCACCGCGACAAACTTTTAACTCTTTTTTTTTTCTTTTAATAAATTTATTTATTTATTTATTGGCTGAGTTGGGTCTTCATTGCTGTGCATGCAGGCTTTCTCTAGTTGCGGAGAGTGGGGGCTACTCTTCGTTGCGGTGCGTGGGCTTCTCCTTGCAGTGGCTTCTCTTGTTGCGGAGCACGGGCTCTAGGCATGCGGGCTTCAGCAGTTGTGGCTTGCGGGCTCTAGAGTGCAGGCTCAGTAGTTGTGGTGCACGGGCTTAGTTGCTCCACAGCATGTGGGATCTTCCTGGACCAGGGCTCGAACCCGTGTCCCCTGCATTGGCAGGCGGATTCTTAACCACTGTGCCACCAGGGAAGCCCTCATTGTAGTTTTGATTTGCATTTCTCTAATAATTAGTGATGTTGAGCGTCTTTTCCTGTGTCTGTGGGCCACCTGTATGTCTTCTTTGGAGAAATGTCTATTTAGGTCTTCCACCCATTTTTTGATTGGGTAAAAGACACATGAACACTTGATGCTGGTGACGGTGTGGTGAAATCGACACTGTTAACACATTGCTGGTGAGAGGGGGAACTGGTATGAACCTCTAGACAAGCAACTTGAAAAATACCCTTTAAAATGTGCTGGTCTTTCACCTGGACTTTTAGAAAGATATCCTCAAAAAATGATAAATAAAAGTAGACAGAAAACTTTGTGCAAGACAGATAATTAACTGAACTATGAATCTGTGTTTTCTCCCTTGTATTTTTCCTCTCCGTGTCCCAGATTTGTAACCAGACCTACTTCTACTCCTTAGTCCCAGGGGCACTTTTAGAACCCAACCAAAAGCTGCTTAAAGGCAACATCTTTTTCTGCCTTTCGTGAAAAAGGAAAATCAAGAAAGAAAACATGCAAACAGTCTCAACAAAGGGTGGGAGGAGAGCTGTGAGACGGCAGGAAGAGGGGGCCCTAAGTCCCAGAGGTGGGACCTGGGTACCCTCCACAGCAGCACCCCAGGACGTGGCATGATCTCCCAAGGCTCCCTGTCAGGGAAAGTGGAGTCATAGCCACTCCCCAGGGTCCCGAGCGCCCAACCTGGCACATAGCAGCAGCCACTGGATACCAAGGAACATGCCCTCGGCCGGGGGGTGGGGGCGATGGGGGGGCGGGTATCTCTGGGGCATCCTCCGTGGTGTCTGGCAGACTGTCCAAACCCCAGGGCCTTTGCACAGCCCCAGGAGACAGGGAGCTCTGGAAATGTCTGAGGTTGATTTTCCAGGCCAGGGGTCCAGTGGAATTTAAAGGAAACTTTGAATGTGACATTCTCACATATCTACATTCTCGAGAAAAGAGGTTTTCAAAGGCAATGGAGTACAGAGTGATAATCTTGTTTTGATTTCTTTTTTAGCTAGTAGTTAAATATTTTCCATAGGAAGATACCAAAGTCCCTGCCCTGTGTGTCCTGAACTCCGGGCACATATGTCTATGCTTGTACAGACCCTGCCGGGAGGGTCACTCTCTATATTTAGTGCTTACTGTTCTTCGAGGTTCTTGGGCCCTGGAGACGCATCAGAACACTGTCCTGTTTAGCTCCCTCTCCCCAGGACCTTGCACAAGTCCTGGCAAACACTCAGGGGATGAATGAGGGAAGGATCGAGTACGCGAATGAATGAACGAATGAATGGATGAACTCACAGGTGTCTGGTGTCTGAGATAAAGGGCCCGGTGAGGCCTGCCCCTGTCGTTCTCACACAGCTGCTGCTGGCAGCCCTAAGGGCTGTGCCCTCGGCCAATGGAATAAACTGCAAACACACATTTGGGAGTGTAAACAGCCCTCCTCCGGGCCAGGGCCGGCTGGCAGCCTCGCGGGTAGCTTGCACAACCCTGTGGGCTGCTGTGATTCTCATTTTTGGGGCATGGAGTCATCTCTGCCGTGGGCCTCTCCCTCCTTGCCCTGGATTGTCTCTTGGCAACATAAAAGGAACTGCGTGCCTGTTGGCAGTGGGAAGAAGTTCAGACCCCCAGCCCCTCCCAGAAGCCCGTCCTGATTTCCTAGATCTGCCCGAGGACCCGGAGAGGTTGGAGCTGAAAGGGAACCCTGAGATGACCCAGCCCCGCCCCCTCCCCTTTCCAGATAAAGGACCCTAGGACTTGAGAGGTGGGGACGCTGAGCCCGCTGCCAGGGTGGGCAGGCTTGGCAGGAGCCGAGTGTCCTGGGACGGCAGCTGCTTTCGGAACCAGACAAACAGGGCTGTAAATTCCTTCCTGCCCAGCCACCGTCCAGCCGTGTGAACTTGGATCAGGGCCGTGTCCTTCCTGAGCCCCAGTCCTTCGGTCTGCATTGCGCTGCATGCAAGGTTGACGCGGAGACTTAAAGAGATGCTGTCCGTAAAGCGTCAGCACAGCGCCTGGTCCAGACGAGGCCTCCCGTCTCCTGCTTCTCCGCGCTTTCTTTCTCAGCGCGAGGTGCCGGGGCTTCGTTCTGAGCCCTCCACTGCAGGGAGCGTCCCCTCCAAGCTGGACCGTGTGTGCTGTGATTGCCTCTGAGCTTCCCACGTATCTGCCTACTTTCTCTCACGCTTTTTCTGTCCTCACACACCTCTCGGTCTTGCCAAATTTGTTCAGATTTCCCTTCCTCCTTCCCTTCCCACAAACTTTCCCAGGCCCCTGCTGCATGCCGGACACCTGCTGGGCAGAGATGCTCGTGGCCAGCGCCCGCCCTTACAGACCTCGTCCACTGCTTGAGAGGCCATGCGGGCCATGACCGGAGAGGAAAGCCGAGGGGCAGAGGCGGTGCTGTGTGTCCACGAAATCCTGGGTCCTAGCTCTGGTTTCTGGAACTCCCTGGCGGGCAGAACAACAGCCCCTTAAAGACAGCCACGTCCTAATGCCCCGAATCCGTGAACGTTGCCTTATGGCACAAAAGTATGTGACTGAGTTAAGGATTCTGAGACGGGGAGATCATCCTGTATTTTCCATGTGGACACAAGGGGCCTTATAAGAGGGAGGAAGGAGGTCAGAGAGGAGAGGATATTTGCTGGCTTTGAAGATAGAATGAAGGGGCCACGAGCATGTAGGTGCCCCCAGAGCCTTCAGCAGGACCCAGCCCTGCTGACACCTTGATTTCAGCCCCTAAGACTCATTTTAGACTTCTAAGCTCCAGAACTGTAAGAGAATAAATGTGTGTGATTTTAAGCCACTAACTTTGTGTTTACTTGTTACCACAGCAATAGGAAATGAATACATACACAGGAGACCCTGTCCTCCCTGTAATTAGGTGGCCATGTGACTCTAATCCCGGCCAATGCAACGTGAGTGCAGGTGACGCCTTTCTTTACCCTGAGGCTTGACCCTCTGGCTTCCCTCTTCCCCCCCCCCCCCCCCCCCCCGTCGCCAGCTGTTGAGGATATTACAGCCGGTCACAGTACGAAAACGGTGATGCTGCTGGCAGCCTGGGTCCCCGAGCAGACGCCCAGCTGACTGTCCAAACCTGTCAGGACCAGGGGTTATTCATTACAGCAACAAACTCAGGCTTTCCTTACCCTGGGAGCTCTGATGAGGCCCCTACTTCACAGGGGAGGTGACGGCGACGCCTCAAGAAGACTCCAGGCAAAGGCGACGGCGCCAACGGGGGCCTGGGGGACGGGTTGGAGTCTGTGCGGCGGCCGGCTGCAAAGCTTGGGGCCGCCGGGCACAGGAGACTCTCAGGCGAGGAGGGTGGTGTGTGAGCACGGATCTGGGTGAACGCAGAGCCTTTTAAAGGCACCAGTGCTGGAACAGCTCTGGACACGGTGGTAGCTCGGAACGTGAGGCTTAGCGCCCCGTGGCAGCCTTCAGAGCTGGGTGATGATTCGTTACACTGTGCCCTCCCCAGAGGTGACTGGCTGCTGTGTGCGCCTGGCTCCTTCTCCAGGGCCGGCGTGGGGCATCCCGTCTGTCCCTCCGCCGGTCAGGTTTGCATGATGTAGTTACTGCCCTCGTTACTCACTATTTTGTTATCTGCAATGCATGTAATTCCTATAATAACGAGCACCCTAGGGCATAGATCTCATCACTCATGTTCCATGACTTTATCGCAGGTTACAAAGGAGCTGCCCCGGACAGATGACGTGGCCTCTTGAGCCAGGCCCGCATGCCCGAGCTGCTCTCCCCCGCGGGGCAGTGTGTGGTCACAGGCAAACGTGTCTTCTTGCATGCTTACAGCAGCTGTGAAGGTAATCTTTTGTTTTCTTGGCCCATCTCTGGGACGCTGGAGGGCTGCTGTGCCCCCAAATGATGTGATGCCCTAGACCCGAGACGGGTGCCTGCTTTACAGAGTCCACTACAGGCCAGGGCGTGGCTGAGGCCTTTCAAGGCTCTTCTCTCTTTTCTTCTAAATTCTTTTTCATATTCTTTTCCCATTATGGTTTATCACAGGAGAGTGAATGTAGTTCCCTGTGCTCTACGGTAGGACCTTGTTGTTTATCCGTCCTATATATACTAGTTTGCATCTGCTGACCCCAAACTCCCAATCCATCCCTTCCCCCACCCAACTCCCCCTTGGCAACCACCAGTCTGTCCTCTATGTCTGTGAGTCTGTTTCTGTTTCGTAGGTAAGTTCATTTGTCATTTTTTAGATTCCACATATAAGTGATACCATATGACATTTGTCTTTCTCTGTCTGACTTACTTCACTCTGTATAATATCTCCGGGTCCATCCATGTAGCTGCAGATGGCATTATTTCATGCTGTTTTATGGCTGAGTAATATTCCATTGTATATATGGACCACATCTTCTATATCCATTCATCTGTCGATGGACATTTAGGTTGCTTCCGTGTCTTGGCTATTGTGAAGAGTGCTGCTATGAACGTTGGGGTGCATGTGTATTTCTGAACTATAGTTTTGTCCAGCTGTACGCCCAGGAGTGGGATTGCTGGATCATATGGCAGCTCTATTTTTATAGTTTTTTGAGGAACCTCTATGCTGTTTTCCATAGTGGCTGCTCCAGGCTCTTGTCTCAAAGCAGCCCCCGGTCCCCCGGTCTTCCTATGGGGAAGAGACCAGAGGAGCTGCCAGAGACCAGAGGAGCTGCCCGTCCCACCGTCCACCCAGCCAGGCCTGACTCCAAAGCCCGGACTTTCTTTGCTTTCATGCCGCCTTGCACCTTCCTTACACGCCTGCCTCTCAGTTTTCCCATCCCTCCTCTCCCCACGCAGCCTTACAGGGCCCTTCAGGATCAAGTGAGACGATCTTAAAGTGTTGGCCACGCTGGCAGGCTTCAGGAAGATTACTCATTCTTCTTTGTTTTTTGCATAACTTTTGCATCTTTCGTGAATGGCTGTGAGAGTCTCCCCTCCCCCCTCCTCCCCTGCCGCCAGCCCGCTCAGCGCAGGGCTGGTGAGAACAGATGTCAGAGCCCGGGTGGGGAGAATGGTCCAGGGGCTTGGTGGAACTTGTCTCCCGCCCACCCAGCACACACACTGCCCTTGCAAGACACGATTCCCCATCTGGCAGAGGGCAGTGTTTGCCCTGGGATAGGACCTTGCAGCCCTGTGCCAGGCCCTGTTTGTTCTGGCATGAGCCGTGGTGATGTCCAAGCCCTCCAAGTGTGTTGAACTTCCTGGATTTCTTATCGTGCCACTGGCCCCGCTGGGGAGCAGGTGAGACGCTGCTACGTGCCCAAGAGAAGATATTAAGAAGTTCCACAAACACCACTCCAGCCCCCCAGCTCCGAAGGGGCGAGGCTGCGGGAGCAGCTCAGATACACAGGGAAAGCCTGCCCCCTCCTGCACCGGGCCTGAGCACCCCCTTTCCCGTCGCCGCGTTCCCGCTCCCCAGTCCTCTGCTCTGGTCAGGCTGGTCTCCTCGCTTTTTCCAGAGCAGATCCTGCCCTGTCCGGCCGGCACACATTTGCCTGGGCCTGCCCACCACCTGGACTCTCCTTCCCAACCGGCTGCCCCGTTGTTGAAATCCTACTTGTTGGGTAGAAGGAACGAATGGCTGGATGGTTTGAGGGTGGGCCTGGGTAAGGACAGTCCGTGTCCCGCAATCCTTGTCTGTCCAGCTCCCTCCCCTAGGTGCCCTGAGCCTCAGGGGCTCATCAGGATGTCAGGGTGAACCCCCAGAGAGCTTGTCTCTGCCCCATCAGGCTGGCGTGGTGGGGGGCGGTCTTCAATTCTCAGGTGTCAATCAGGGTCAAGGCCAACTCGCAGCCTTCTAGCTCCTGAACCTCCGGAGGCAGCTCCAGCTTCCTGGGCCTGAGTACCACGAACGTAAGGGCAGTGCCTTCCTGAGTGGGACCTCCGCTCGCCTGGCCCTCCTGTCTCTGGGGCCGGGGCAGGAGTGGCAGCTGCCAACGGGGAGTGACCCCAGGGCCGCCCTAGGGTCCCCTCGTCAGACCCCCTCGTCTGCCACGCTCCGTAAACTCCCATCAGTGCTTCTGCTGCCGTGGCTCCCACAGCGTGTGGGCAAGACCCCGGGGGCAGTGCCACCTTCTAACTGCCTCTGGTGGCGGCTGGCCAGGCTGTCGATGGACACAGTGGCCCCTGGTATCCGAGGAAGCGGTCCCCTGAGCCAGGGACATTCTGCCGGCGGAGGGGTGGGGCGCCGGGGGCAGTGTCCCCGCACTGGGAACGTGGCTGAGGAAGGGATTTCCGCCTTCAGGAGGAGCTGGCTGGCCTGCGTGCAACAGAGGTTTCCAGAGAGGAAGCGCTGGCCCATGAGTCAGGGGTATGACCAGAGGCCCCGGGGGTGCTTCGCGGGGTTAGTCATCCCGGCGAGCGGCAGACAGGCACCCATCGAGAAGGCTGTTCCACCCCCGCACTTGAGATGGGAAAACAGCGGTGCCCAGGGTGCATGAGTCACTTCCTCCCTGGGACACACCCCCTCGGTGGGAGGGGCGCCAGCTCCTGCTAGCACTGGGGGCCGTGTGTCTCCACGGGGCTGTGCAGTTGGGCTTCCCTGAATCACTCACGTCACCTCACTGGACCCCACGGGGCACCTGGGGCTCCGTGACATCAGGATGAGTACGGGATGCCTCCACCAAAAACAGATGTGAAGCAAGAATAAAGTTATTTGGGTTCACTTTAAAAGTAAACTAGGATCTTTAGAGAAAATTGAGATAAAATAGTGAAATAAAGGAAAGAGAAATAATTGACCCAGAGAAAACCTCTTCTGCCCTGCCCTCCATACGCGTGTATTTGACGTTTCTCTGTGGCCGCTGTCATCGCCACCTTGACCGTGTTCCCAGCGCCCCCAAGCTTCCCCGCATCTTTCCTTTACGGGCTCCAGCCTTTGGAGGCAGGCAGTGTAGCTTCCTTTTATAGATGGATAAGTGGGAGCTCTAAGAGGTTGACAAACCCAGGCCCACGCGTAGTAAGAAAAAGGCAAAGAAGGGGTTAAGCTCGAAATCAATCTGAGCACCGAGTCCAAGCTCTTCATTTGCTCTGTAGTCACCGCTGGGTTCCAGCTCTCGGACCTAACATCTCACCAGAAGTGCTTCCCCCTCAGATGAGGAATTCAGTGCAAACACCAGGTTTGCTACCTGCACATTATTCCAGGCGGTGGCCGTTCCACAACAGTCACCGTCTCCTGGGGCTGGACCCCTGCTATTTCTAATTTCTCACCGTTATTCTGCAAAGAATTGCTTTGGGCCATTCCCTGGGACAGTGCTCACAGGGGTGTTGTGAGGTCAGAGGGTGTGGGGACACTTCGATAAGCTCCTGGAAGCACCGCCCCATGCGGGCGTTCCATTTCACCTGCTGCGGCTGAGCAGCCCGGGCCCTGCCGAGAGAGATGAGAAGGCCGCTGCTTCAGAGGCCCCTAGCCCAGCATGGAGCCCCCAGGCTCAGACTCACCAGGAGGCTGAACACACTGCTGAGCTTTCCCTGGGGGGCAGGTGTCGGGCCCTCTATCACACCTCTGGCCTGTTTAAAGGTGAGAAAACTGAGGCTCAGAGAGGCAAAGTCACTGACCCAAGGTCACACAGCTGGGGCCAGAACCCACAGAACACAGCATCTCTCGTAGAGTTTGCAGAGCGCCTAGCTCTAACTCTTCAGAAGTTCTAGTTAACTTTCCCGGAAGGCTCAAGGTCCCCGAGCTCCTCTTATTTCCTGCAGCATCTTGGGGAGGCTGTCACAGAGGCCGGGTTTTGGCTTGGTGCCCGCCTCCTGCCCGCCTCCCTCTGAACTATATTTTAGACTCTGCCTGCTTGCCCCCATCACCTCTGCCCGGGATGCTGCCGTAGCCTCGGATGACTGACCTAAGCCCACTCTTGCCCTTTATCCACTCAGCGGGCAGGGTGGTCTTTTAAAGACCCCAGTCCCACCCTGCGGCTCCGCTGCTCCAGCCTCCGAGGGAGTCCTGGCTGGGTGTGAGCTAACTCACCTGCAAGCATGCAGAGATGGGCGGATCCCACACCTGCTCCAGGCCGAGCACAGTGCGGGCGCTGCGGGGATAATTCGCCAAAGACAGGACTTAGAAGGAAAACCAGATTCCTTAGCCTGACCTTCCAGGACCTGCCTCCCCTGCCCCCGGCCTCCCTCCCCAACCTCCGCCCACCCCTTCCTGGGCGCCCCATGGCCTCCAGTTCTCAGCCTCCCTCTGCACAGACAGGCTGAGCTTCCCAGAGCAACCTTGCTCATACACTCCAAGTTCTGGCTGCCTCAGTTCACATGCTGTCTATTATCTTTTTAGATGCACCCCCCGCCAAATAAAAGCACCACACACACACTCACCACAGCTTCCCCAGGAAAATTCTCAACTCAGGAGTTTTAGAGGTTATGAGAAACGAAGGTTTTGGGGGAATACACCTATAGCTCCACCCTGATTATTTTTTGCACGATGCATGTTCTTACAATTCATTAAAAGAAAGAAATCCAGCAAAGGCGTCACGCTGAATGAGTTGACGTAGGGGCTAGCGGGCACATCCTGAGTCAGCAGTAGCCGTTCATTTCCTGGATCTCCCCTCTGGCTGGAAACCCTTCCACACCCACACTTTCAACGGGATCCTTGTCAATTACCTGGTGAGCTGGGCGGCGTTTTCCTCTTGCGTTTCGTCTTCCACGAATCGGCCTCACTAACCCTGCTTCCAGGCCCTCTGTGGTCCCAGAGACACGGCTCAGGAAAACCTCCTGGCAGAAATGTGACTTGAAGGCCCCTAGCTGGAGACAGGGCCTGGTCCCCTGGGTGCGGGGGCAGTGCAGCCGGCCACGTCTCTTCCTTCGCCGGCCTCTGCCCGCTTCCGAGCCCTGTGCGGGGCAGTTACAAGGCCCCGATAAGAAAGTACAGAAAAGCCAGGCAGACGTTCAGTCACGTGCGCTGAACTGTGATGGCGCCACGGGGACATGTGACGGGGAGGGACAGGCCTGCCCGGAATCCTGTGGAAGAAAAACAAACCAGCCCAATCACAGAAATACAATTTTAACTGAGTGGAAAACCATGAATCCCAAAATACTGCAGTTAATGAAGAGGTTGCCTGGGTGAGTATGAGCTACAGACTCTGCAGTGGGCTGGCCCTTCGTTCCTGCAAGGTGTCCCGATGGTGAGCCAGCCCTGGGCTCTGTGAGAACCACACCTGGATTCTGGTAGGTCCTAGAGGCAAGCGCGGGTCTGAACTGAGCCTTTGCTCTCAGCGCTCTGCTGGATGCTGCCTGTGGGTAGCTGCTGTCTCACTCCAGCTGAGAGGGGAAACTGTTTGGAGGAGCCTGGCCTCCCTCCGTGAAGCCATCTGTCCTCTTGCCAAGGGCACAGGTGAGGTCTCTCTGCCCTTTCCCATCCTGAAACTCCATGCAGGACCCCAGGAAGGGCCCCGGGCATTCCAGCTGGGCCCGGAGTTCTGCCTGAACTGGGCCCCCCCCATCTGCCCCAGGGTCTGGGTCCCCCTCACCCACGTCCCAGGTGGCAGGACCTGGGCTTACCTGGAGGATGGAGGGGTGCTTGTGAACAAGTCCAGTGTTCCACGGTGACCCCAACAAAGACCAGGCTTCAGGGCAGGGCAGTGAGGCCCTCGAGAGCAGCTGGGGACGGGGGTGTGAGGGCAGGGGGAGCTGGAGTCATCCCCAGGGCCCAGGGCCAGCAGTGCTGGGTACCACCCAGTGCGTGGGTGAAAGAGAGATGCATTCAGAGCCAGCTCCGCAGGGGCAAGGGGGCTGCTTCAGGGAAA
This sequence comes from Phocoena phocoena, assembly GCF_963924675.1. Lineage (NCBI taxonomy): Eukaryota > Metazoa > Chordata > Mammalia > Artiodactyla > Phocoenidae > Phocoena > Phocoena phocoena. The sequence goes on along the minus strand of NC_089225.1, from coordinate 712,399 downwards.
CGGCGCATAGGGGTGTGTGTGTGTGCCTGTGCGTGTACATGTGTGTGTGTGTGTGTATGTGCACGCGCGTGTATCTCTAAACCACTGAGACTTTCACTTTGGAGCCCGGGAGATGCTGCTGAGGGACCCCTCCGGAGGCCCAGCCGCCAACACAGCACCCGTGCTCGGCACCCGCCACAGAGCAGGCACACAAGCCATGTTTGTCCGCTGACGGCCTGGGCCAAAGCCGGGGGCGGTGTGGCAGCCGCTGGGATTCTGGGGTCACTCTTAGTGGCAGAGGCCCTGAAGCCTCGTGACCGTGGGTCTGTGGGGGTGATGGCCTCAGGCAGGTGGGACCTGCTCCCGCTGCTGCAGGACAGGTGAGCTGAGAACCGGGCGTGGATGGAGCTCTGGCCCTAGGTGGGCCCCCGGGAGGTCTGATATGTGAGGAAGGGGACCCTCCAAGTCCAGCAGAGTTTGGGTTGAAGCCTTCGTGGGCATGTACCCTTGGTGGTGATTCCGTTCATTTAACGCATATTTATCAAGCTCCGGCCAGATGCCGGGTGCTGGCCTGCAGAGCTGGTGTGAGGCTCGCGGGAGGTGATGCAGTGGCAGGAAGGGCTTGGTGCGTGTCTGCAGGGGAGCCGTGCTGCCTGCAGGCCCCACCCCTCGTGGGAACCCTGGAGCGGGGGTCTCTGCCCCATCAGAGGAGCTCTGCCTGTCTCTCTGCTCTCCTTGGACCCACGTGGCTACAGAGCTGACAGATCTGAGCTGCCCACGTGAGTGCTCTGGGGAGAAAGACCAACGGCAAAGGGCCATACGGCTACCCTGAGGCCTTCTTGCTGTCAACAGCCTGTACGAGGCTGGAACTGACCGCTAATTCTTCCTTTCTCCCTAACTTGCAGCCGGCTTCTTGGGCAAGTGGTAGATTAAACCTCCGGGCCCTCTCAGAGAGCATCAGAGTCGTGAAGGACTTTGCCCTGAGCTCAGTGTCTCGTTTCCCCCTGTTCCACTGGCCACTGAGGTTCTCTCTCCCACATTTCTGCCAGGGGACCAACCGCATTTAAAGACCCCCAATGACAGGGAACACCAAGGTGGGCTTAGTAGGGTGGCTGTCCTGCGGCCAGGAGGCTGGGGTGAGGAACCCGTGGGGACTCAGGAGATGCTGGTGCCCCGAGAGGCCGCAGGAGGCACGCAGAGGGAGGCCCAGGGCTGAACCTCGGGCTCAGCCGCTCACCTGACCAGCCTGAGGGCCAGGGCGCAGGACAGACGACTCACCACAGACCACCTGACGCCTTGTGCCATCCACGACGGGACCCGTGGCGTGGGGAGGGGGAGGACAGCCTCTCCACGACCCCCGGCACAGCACACGCGTGGGAGCCTGCTCGGACACGCAGGAGCCACGCAGAAGGCAGAAGGACAAGCGGCCGTCATGCCCACCGTGCAAAAAAGGCCAGAGAAGGGGCTTCCCTGGGGGCGCAGTGGTTGGGAGTCCACCTGCTGGGGACTCGGGTTCGTGCCCCGGTCCGGGAAGATCCCACATGCCGCGGAGCGGCTGGGCCCGTGAGCCATGGCCGACCGCTGAGCCTGCGTGTCCGGAGCCTGTGCTCCGCAACGGGAGAGGCCACAACAGTGAGAGGCCCGCGTACCGCAAAAAAAAAAGAGAAATGTCGAGGGTCCATCCAAGACCCTGGTGTCCACGTGGGCCCGTGTTGACCGAGCCATGGAGCAGATTAGAGCCTGAGCGCCTCTAATGAGGAATGAAAGTGACTAAATTGAGTTTCAACAAACAAGCCATTGACCTTAAGAGCAGCAGGGCAAACAGGACCCAGAGGAGGAATTTGCTCTTTGTTCTGCCGGAAGGGACCCACAGAGCTGCTATGGGGAACCACAATTAAGCGTTTCTTTCTTACGGCCCTGCCCTGTCTTCTACTGGCAAATCCGGTAGGATGAGGGCCAGTTTTCTAACGTAACCAGATTTGCTCCGCAGCTGCTAGAGCCTGGTCCTGCTGATGGCTTCTAAGACTTTTCTGAGGTCAGTGATGCGCTCGGGGACTTGTGAGCGGCACACACGAGGCATGTCTGGTTCAGGAGTACCAGTTTGCTTTCCAAAGTCACCTTAAAAACATCCTTTCTGCCCGCCCCCTTCCCCAGCCCTGCCCCATGAGGCTCTGTCTCTGTCTCAGGCCATCTGTACAGTGGGGAACCAGGAACTGCAGGGTCTCAGGAACGGGGCTCAGATGGAGGTCCCCTCACTTACTGGTTGTTTGCTATCAGGCAAGATGTTTGCAGACATTGTGTTTATAAAGGGGGATAATAAAAATGGCCGGGCTGTGGGCTGAAAAGGGGGCCGAATGGGTTAAGTTGTGAGAGCCTTCACCCGGCTTGGGTCTGGACTCCACAGATGCTGGTTCCCTGCATGCGCCCAGTCACTGGACCACGCCAAAGCCCCAGTGTGTCAGGCACCCACCCGGCCACAGACCAGGTGTGCCCACACATGGTGCCCCTATTCTAGGTCTGCAGTCAGCTGGAAGCAGACATGGGCACCACACCCCACTGCCGAGCTTCCCCTGGAGATGCTATTGCCCGGGCAGCCGGAGATCCCTACGGCAGCTTCGGAACAGACCTGGAGCACGTCCACCCCACCGTGCTCCACCCGCTGGGCAGGAGACGCTGGTCCCAGCACTCTGGTTCTGTTCATGTCGGTGTAACCAAGAATTCTGGCAAAGTCTGACCGGGGCCCAGAGGAGCCCAGAGGAAGAGGGAACAGGGAGTCGGCCGCCACTGTGCCACTTCCTGATGGGCTTGGCACACGGGAAGCCAGGAGAGACCCAGATCATCTTCCATTATAAACTTCATGTGCTTCTGAGCCGCAAATTGAGAGTCTTTGCTTGTTCAGCTATTAAAGGGCCGGAGTAGTTCAGTGGTTTCCAGGCCTCACTTCCCAGAGCCTGGGAGTTCAGCGGGGTAGGCCTCGGGGTACGGGGAGGGAAAGGGCCAGTGGACAGCAACCCAAGATCCCCCCATGGCTTAACTCTTCAACCGGAATGGATCGGCAGTTACGTTTCCTTTATTGGGATATTACATTTAATTTGGAGCAGATTAATAACCCCTGGATTACTTGCATTCTCAAGTCTCCAGGCTATTCAGAGAAGAACTGAATGTGCTTTGAACGTAAGGAAGGTGATGCGTGGGGTCAGGAGACTCAACCTGCCCCAGACGGGCGGGTTGCTCTTCCCAGCGTCCGTCCGTCTGTCGGTCCCCACTTGCTCCTCCAGGTGGTGTCCAGGCTCGTGCGTCTCTCAGTTCGAGGCGCAGGTCTCCGTGCGTCCTGTCTCCCGACTGCAGGCTGCCTGTTCACCTGCTGCACCTCGGAGGGGCCGGCCATGGTTCTCCTGCTGAAGCAAGGCTGGCGGGATGGCGCCGAGGCCACCGCCCAAGCTTGAAGGTCCATTTTGACTAAGGGTGTCTTTACTTCTTCTAGTTCATTGTAGCAAAGAACAGCCAGAGATGGTGCGGAACCATGCTGCATAAACTCTGTGACACACCGTTCCGTGGTGAATACGGCACACGGAACTGTGCACGGCCTGGGCGCCTGAAAGATGCAGGCACGTACCCTCTCTTTGTCCCCCTGGGGTGCGGGGGAGGTCTCAACCGTCTCAGCCGTCTTCCTGCAGCCCCTCGAGGCAGGAACTGCCGCTCTGAGAGAGCGAGTGGCCTGCTGAGGGTGTCAGAACCTGTCTTGGACCCAGGACGGAGCCCAAGCCCCGTGCTTTCTAATCACCACCCTGCTTCTCTCCACTCAGCAGTCCCCAAGCTGAGGCTGGGAACAGAAAGGAGCTGGGCAAATGGGGAGGTGGGGGCCAGCAACCCCTGATTTGCATTCTGAGGTTTAAAATTCCAGATGCTTGGGGTGAGGACAGGGTAGAGCCACGCTCTGGAATCCAGGAAGTGGCTGCAGGGTTTGGAAAACCCTGGCAGTGGCAACTTAGCCAAAGAGGGGCAGAGGAACAGGTCCCAGGGGTCTGGACAGCCCAGGGTCACGCGAGGCAGGTCAATACCACTTGGAACAGCTGACTCAGAGGGAGAGTAACATGGGTCAGCTGCAGCCCCGATTCCCACGGTGAGAAGCACAGACCGAAGCACAGAGAAAACAGAGACGTCCGCGGTCGCCGTGTCCTGCCCGCCTGCCCCTCTCTCCCCACATCCCGAGTCCCTTTGTGCCGTGCATTGAGCTCTTGTGTCCACTGACAGATTGCACCCTGTCCTGGCGTCGACCTTCTGTACATTCCGTGTCTCATTTCTCCAGCTCGAAGCCTGTTGAAAGCAGGTCTGGGGTCACTCTTTTCCTGATCCCCTTCCTGCAGCTCCCAGCCCCAACTTGGCCCACGGAAGCTGCTCAATAAACACTTGTCTGTTGTGTCCAGGAGAGCTTGTACAGTGTCACCTGGTCCATTGACATCAGGTCCCCAGAGCCAGGTCGAGATTCCCAAGGCATCCTGGGAGACGGTGGGAGAGACGAGGCCCCTAAGGCGGGTTCTGGGGATCTGAATCCCAGCACGGCCACTTGCTCCAGATGTGAGCCTGGACCTGACTTCTTTGGGGAACCTGTTTTCCACATGCCGAGGGGGCGGGTTGGTGAACACCACGTGACCCAGGGAGGGGCCCCTGGATGGCTCTGGCTCCCTGGAGGTGAGAGCCACTTCTGTGGCCTTGGACGCACTGAGCCTTCACACAGTCGCCTACAGACAAGGGGCTTGGTCTTCCTTGTTCTCAGAGCAGGCGCAGTGGTTGAGAGCCCGCCTGCCAATGCAGGGGACGCGGGTTCGTGCCCCGGTCCGGGAAGATCCCACATGCCACGGGGTGGCTGGGCCCGTGCGCCATGGCCGCTGAGCCTGCATGTCCGGAGCCTGTGCTCCGCAACAGGAGGGGCCACAACAGTGAGAGGCCTGTGTACCGCAAAAAAACAAAACAAAACAAAAAACACACACACACACACACAAAAATAAAATAAAAAATAAAAGCCCAGATCAGTGGACATCCCTCTGCACGGGCCTGCACTTCCCTCTCCTGCCTCCTCACGGCCTTGAACTCACCAGCCGTTCTCTCGGCCTGGGGCCCCTCCCCTCCTGTGGACCCGAAGCTTCCCCTGCATCCCCTGAGGGAGCCCTGATGATTGGCCTGAGGAGGCCTCCTGACCTCAGCATCTCCCACAAGAGGAGCAGCGGGTGGGGGATGTGTGTGTGCAGGCGCTGGGACGGGGCGCCGCGCGGGCCTACTGCCCCGTCCATGACCTCATCCCTGCCCCTGCTGACTTTATTCTGGCCTTTGGCTTGAGTCCTCAACGGGGGCTTCCATCCTCCTTCAGGCCCTCTCACCTCCCCGGACAGTTTTCTTCCCAGCCAGAAGGCCAGGAACTGAGCCAGCCCCTGGAGCCCGGAGTGAGGCCCTGGCCACCCCCTGGCTCTCTTGCTCTGGGCCTGGTGGGAGCCAGGGACCCAGAGGGCTTGGGGGGCAGTCCCCTCCCCTTCCCCAGGCTTGGCCCGGGACCCCTTCCAGGCCACTCCCTGAACTGTGGGTGGAGAAGGCTGTCTTGAGGGCTTGGCCCTGCTGCCTGTCAGGTGGGGAGGGGTTCCTCTCCAAGACCACCGGCAGGGAGCCCAGGGAACCCCCCCCCATCGCTAAGGTGCAGCGCTCAGGGGCGCCGCCTGGTGGAAGAGGGTCCCACTTCTCCCTGATTCCCACCCCTACCCCCGCCAACCCTGCAGCCGCCACTCTCTGGCTCCAGGCTGTGGAGCCCAAGCCCAGTGCCCTGGATGGCTCTCAGCGTATACCAGTGCCCTTGGCCTTCTGCCCCTGATGCTCTGTGCTGCTTCTCCAGGTCAGCTGACTCTGTGATAAGCCCTTGCTAGCGCTGGGAGCTGATGAGCTTTTAAATCTTGAGCTCTGACACTCAGCATTTGAGTCTGTGTGGGCAAATCTCTTCATCCCCCCGGGCCTCTATCTTCTCATCAGGGAAAGGGGTGACCACAAGGCTGCCATTCCCACAGCAGAGGTTCTTGTGAATGCCAAATGAGATACAGTAATATGCTACGTGAAGGCCCTTGAAAAGGTTTTAAAAAGCGCAGTGAGAGATCCCACCCTCATCATCACCCACAGCATCCACGGCCAGAGCCCAAGGACCCGAAGTGAAATTAACAAAGGCGTGAAGGCTCCGGTGCAGCCAGCCTCACGGCCGGACCTCAGAACACATTGCTTCTTGGGACTTCCCTGGTGGCGCGGTGGTCAAGACACCGCGCTCCCAATGCAGGGGGCCCGGGTTCGATCCCTGGTCGGGGAACAAGATCCCACATGCATGCCGCAACTAAGAGTCTGCATGCCACAACTGAGGAGCCCACGTGCCGCAACTAAGGAGCCCGCCGGCCTCAACAAAGGAGCCCATGTGCCGCAACTAAGCAGCCCGACCGCTGCAACTAAGACCTGGCACAGCCAAATAAATAAATAAATAAAAATTTAAAAAAGAAAGCATTGGTTCTCTTCCCTTCTTACCCGTTCGAAACCTTCTCAAGCCGGTGGGTAAGCAAATACCTTCCCGGTGACCCCCGAAAGAGAAATCAATACATAACATAATGTTCCTGGGCTTGGAGATCCAGCTGGACTCCCAGAAACATTCCTACTCGTCAGCCGGGTTTGTATACCGGGTCGTGATCCAGCAGGGTGTCATCTACCAGGGCATGCACTGCCGGGTCCGGAGGCGAGCTCAGGTCACTGTGTTGGTCACCAGGCCCAGTTCTGACCCTGGGGCCTCTGGCGCAATGATGCCTGCTGACACACAGTGTCACCCTAGGGGACGAACCCCGGGTCCCCAAACAAACGGGCACACCTGGCAAGCCTGCTGTTTGCTCTCCACATCTTTCTGAAGACTTACGTTTTTATTTCCCTTTCTTTTTCTCTGACTCCTCATACAAATATCATCATGAACCATGAGCTAAATTGAAATTCAGGTTCCGGCTGTGTGTGTGTGTGTGTGTGTGTGTGTGTGTGTGTGTGTGTAGCTTTCTTGTAAGATCAAGAATCCCTTCTAAGATGGAAAGATGGAAGTTTACACACAGGCACCATGGACTGCTGGCTGTTTGGTTTGCATGTGTGTGTGCCATGGCCAGCACATGCCTTCCTGTTCTTGGAACCTGTGTGTTTGCAAGTCCCCGAGCACTGTTTTTGGAATTGTCATTAATTTTGCCCTTAACGGGAAAGAGGTGCTCTAAGCCACCTGAATGCCATTGCTCTCGATACCATGTGACCCCCTGCACCTGTGAGGTCAGCCAGCCTGGGCTGGGCCCCTGGAGGAAGCGAAGGCAAGGTCTCCATCCAAGGAGCATCTCCTGGGTCTGCCCGAGTCAGCCACGTGCAGAGGGGCCATGCCTTCATTCGGAGGCCATAGTGCCAACCAGAGGGGTTGTATACATCTCTGCCTCGCATACACGAGGGGTGAGCAGGGACTTCCGGGGTTTTCTCTGGGGCCCGAGGCTTCATGTTTGAGGGGAGTTGGTAGGGCAGGGTCAGGAGGACACGCCTGCGTGTATCAGGAGGAGACACTTGGCTTGGAGGAGGAGTGACCTCATCCCCTCCCCTGTTGATTACAAGTGGAAATTCTCCTCCACTGGTAATGGAAGAGAATTTGGAGAAAAAGGAGACTTGTAATGGAAGAGAATTTGCAGAGATGCCACTGAGGTCAGGGAACGAAAGGGACGTAAGGCACCCTGGCCACCAACGGGAGCTGTTCCCACCCCAGGACCTCAAGGGGCAGGGGAGGAAGCCGGCTTCAGAGCTGGAGATACGGGAGGATGAAGAGCTCAGAAGGGCACAGCCAGCCCCAGAACAAGACAAAGCAGGGCACGCGGGATCCCCTGACGTCTCTCTCCTCCACCATCCGGTGTCCTGCCAGGGCTTCCCATCCAGCAGGCTTAGGCTAAGGCTTAGGCTGAGGGCTAGATGTGTAGATAGAAAGTGTCTTCCTGGAGCACAGAGCAGGGCAAGAAAGGCAAACAGGAATCCAAGGAACACACAAAGCTCTGGGCCAGCCTGGGGGACAGGGGTCCAACTCCAGCTCAGCCACAGATTCCCCTTGTGATTTGAGCAGTTACTTCGCCACGCTCTGTCTCAGCTTCCTCCTCGGGGGCATGGAGATGGTGGTGCAGTCAGCGTTTCTCGGAGCTCGCCTCACCTATTGCTTGTGTCCACGGGATAATTTTTGCAGCACACGACTTCCGCCTGGATAGCCAGCCCTCCCTCCTGCATGAGAGCCAACACCATCAGCAGATGGGAGTTCTCTCTCCACATCTCTCCACCATGTGGTCCAGCCCATGGCACACTTGAAGCTGGACCTGACAGCTGATGGGGATGGAGGGTCCTCTGTGGGGCCAAGGCCCAGGGAACTCGGGTCTGGGATGAAGCAGCTCTAACTGATGCTCCTGGTCTGTCAGGGTGAGAGGTGCAAATGCCACTGGCTTCTATTTATGGTGGGGATATAAAGTTTCCTCACACCTCTATTGGAGTTTTTAAATAGTGAGTCTATTTAAAGAGAAACACGTGGATGTGGATAGAGGATGTGAAGTTTGGCAAAAGCCATGGTGGTCGTAGTAGTGATGAGCAAGCGATCAACGACTGAAATCTAAGGACGAAATAATGCCAATTCTATGCAAACTCTTCCAGAAAATTAAAGAACCCATTTTGCAACTCATTCCAGGAGGCCAGCATTACTCTGATATCAAAGCTAGACAGAAATATTCCAAGAAAAGACAACTTCTCCCTCGAGAACATCAATGCAAAAATTCTTAACATTTTTGAATCAGATTGAATCCAACAATATAGAAAAAGAGCAAGTGGGCTTGATCACAGGAATGCGTGGTGGTTTAACCTTAGAAAAATCAATCAGGGAAATTCACCATATTAGCTGATGAGACAAGAAACTTATAGGATCATCTTGATAGATGCAGAACACATGTGATGAAATCCAACACCCATTTGTGACATAGACTCAGCAGACTAGGAACAGAAGGGGATGCCCTCAGTCTGACATAAAGGCATCTGCAGAAAACCTACGGCTAACATCATACTCAAAGGCAAAAGACTAAATGCTGTTGCCCCCTAAGATAAAAAATCAGGAAAGAAATGAATAAGGAATAATAAGGAAACAAATCTTTTGCCAGATAGGCCAAAGATTCCAACAAACACGTCGCCAAAGAAGGTCTGTATATGGGAAATCAGCACGTGAAGAGATGTGTAATTTCATTAGTCACTAAGAAAACACAACCCAAACCACAGGATACAATGTATATACACCTTTTAGAATGGCCCTTTCTTCAGGCAGGTTCTATTTTATTTTGAAATCTCTGCCTCAGAGGAGACACTTGGGTACCTCTGATTTAACCTGGAAGACACATCCTACCCCTCCAGATGCACTCGTTTAGTTTTCCTCGGAAAGCTCCACATCATGCCTCACTTTTTTCTTTGGCATCTTCAGGAGTGAGAGAGTTATCTTCAACGTGTATAAGCAGTGGGCTCTATATAACAAGGCAGGGCAGAATGCGGTGCGGGGAAGGTTCAGGAGAAGTTGCTGGGAGGCTGGGCTTCAGCCCCATCTCTCTGCCCTGACTTCCGGGGATACCTGGTCTGACCCTGGTATTGTCCCTCATGTGACCCCCTACCCCCACCCCCGCCCACGAGCACTCCAGCTCCTATCTGCCTGTCCAGCTCCCTGGCGCCTCCCAGACCCGTCCTTCCTCATCCCACCCCATCCCTCTGAGCAGACACTCGGGACTTCCTGCAGCATCTTTCCCCAGAAAACTGCACGACGGACCCATTCCTTTATTTGTTTATGGCCCGTTTCCACTGAAATATGAACTCTGGGGAGGAGCCCCCAGCAGCGGTCGCCACGTGCTCGGCGGCATCCCAGGCCGTACTGTCAATCGCGGCCTGAGCCTGGCCCAGGGCTGGGTCCCCGAGCCCGCTGTGCTCTCCGGACCCCACCTGGAGCCCCGCGCACGGGACAAATGACGGGCATGTCTCCTCGGGTGCCACGGACCAGCCCTGGAGGGTCCCACATTGTTCCCGGAAATTGGCAGCCGTCGCTGCCGTCGGGGGAAGCGCTCCACCCCGCGGGCTGCGGCCCCTGGGCTGGGGGGTGGAGGAGTGGGGAGAGAAAAGAAAAGCGAGATCCCTGGGCAGGCCAGGGCCGGTGCCTTTTCCCTGCCCGCGACGCACACTTCATTTAATTTTCATAGTGCAGGGAGGCGCGGGGTCTTTTGAGCGTAGCTGTCCTCGTGGGCGCGTCTGAGTGTCACACAATACGCGGAGGGGCGAGCGCAGAGCTGTCAGTCTTGCCGGATTAACGACTTCATCCGAGCCTTTGTTGATATTGACACTCGGTTGCTAGGTAACATGTTTACTGCCCGGTGAATAGGGACTTGAGGGCCAGGGGGCACAGTCAACAGATTGGCAAATCAGGCGGACGTGCTGGGACTTGATGGGGCCTCCGTGGTGCCCGGAGCCGTGCGGGGACCAGATCTTCCTCTGCCAGCGGCCGGGGTTCAGAGTGGCCTCGGCCCGCGGAGGGCTTTCTCCCGGAGTCCGTCCCCATGGTGACGTCGGCGCTCAGGCCCTCTTGACCTGGACTGTTGCTCTCCAGCAATCCCGTCCGACCATCTCCCTGCAGTGGGCAGCCCCTGCCCCACTTCACCCCGTTGGCGGCAGGGAGGGGTGCCGCCCTGCTGGGGACCCGCCGCTGGGACTCACTCAGAAGGCCGTGGGTCATGCTTTAACCCCTGGGCCCGTAACCTGAGAACCTAATGCCCGCCTGCCCACACCACCAGGGTGTTCAAAGGACGGGGCAGGGGCAGGACCACCTGCCTCTTGTGAAGTGCCAGGCACTGTGCTAGGGGCTCCCTTTAGGCCTCACGACCGCCCCCGGAGGTGGCTGTTCTTGTCACCTCCTTTTGAATAGATACAGGGGCTGTGGCCGTATTGAGTGATCGGCCTGGGGTCCTCAGTGAGGATTCAGGCTGCAGAGGTTGGAAGACACTTTTCCCACCGCCCTGCTCTCAGGACGCGGTGATCAGGGCCTCCCACCCAGACCCCAGGCAGGATGTTGACCCACTGGCCCCTCCTGGAACTACCGAGTGACTCGAGGGTATGCAAGGAAAGGTCTAGGTGGTGCACAGACAGCAGAGTCGTCGCGGGCGCAGGGCTACACCATCGTGCTGAGCGGGTTGGGAAAGCAGAGCTGCTCAAGGAGGTGGGGTGAGAAACCCAACAAAGGGAGATGAGAGTGAGCTCGAGACAGGCTCTGCCGTCATGACCTTCCAGGCCTTGGGGGGGGGGGGACAAAGCTGAGGAGGAGGGAAACGGGGACCAGCGGAGGCTGGGGACTGAGGGCTCCCCCATCCCGGAACGAGAAGAGTCCAGGCACGTCTACACCAGACGTGGTGATTTCTCATGGTGTGCGGCCAGGCCCGAGCCAATGGAGGTCCAGCCATGCTAGTCCTTCACCTCTGCGGCCTCCAGAGGGTCTGGATGAAAGAGCCTTCGTTTATTGACACATTCATTCACTTGTCAATGAAAAAGTGTTGCTGCCATATCAGTAAACAAAGGATGTTGCAGCCATCAAGCCATCACATTATAGCCTCCCCAACGGTGGGCCCCGAGGGAACCCAGGATGGAAACAGGAGGCCCCCCACGCCCAGCAGTCAGCCGCTGCAGCCACCCGGTCCGTGCACCCCGACCCAGAGGGCTGAGGTGCCTATCAAAGGAATGAGTTCAGTGAGCCCAGGCTCTTGCATCTTCCCATACATAGAAAAGTGCTGAATTCCTCAACCTGAGATGTCTGGTTTTCTTTGATTAACAGTAATCTTTTGATGTTCTGACCACCTGGTCTTCGTTGCAAAAGCTCCTATAGATCCGGGCCCCTCCCTTGCCTCTTTGGAGCTGTCCCTCCAAGCGATCTGAGATGCTGTCTCCTGGGCTTCAGTCCTTAGTTTTGTCCGCTCAACAAAACATAATTCTCAGCTTTGAGTTTGTGCATATTTTTCGGCCGACACCTCCACAGATATTGCGGCCTTCTCTTCGCCTGGCTGAGTGGCTATCGAGGCTAGAGCAGCAAAGGAGACCTTGGACCTGTTCCCTACGTTCACGGGGCCTTCCATTTGGCGGAGGACGTAGAAATGAGACCTAGGGCTACACACCTGATTACGCCTGATGACAATCGTGCCAAGTGCCGCCAAGATGTTGGTGATACCGTGTGCGTGGTAAGGCGGGGACGGGGGGGCTCACGTCACCCAGGGGGCGCAGGAGGCTTGCTGGGGAAGCCAGGATGCAGCTGAGATGGGAAGGATGACCCGGATGTGCAGGTGATGGTGGGGGGTAGTGACTCTAAGGCCGGAGAGAGATCAGAATGTCGGGGGAACTGGAAAAATCCAGTTGGACCAGAGCTGAACTTGAGGGGGAGATTGGGTTAGAAGAGAGGAGGTGGTCTGGGGCTTGTCAGCTCTGATAGGCACTTGGGTTTTGTTCCAGGAATGAAGTAGTAACAGGGCACCACTGCAGGGGAGTGACACGGTCAGGTCTCGGTGCTTTTACAGACACCGACTGATGAGGTCCATCACGGCTGGGATCCCAGCAACAGGATGGGCTGACCAGGTGGGAAGCCCCCTTCCACAGGCCTATTTTGGGGAGATCCTCCGGAGTCCCCCAGCCTTGGTTAGGTCTCTGTTTATTCCCAGTGTCTGGCTCAGAACCTGGAACAGAGAAGGCGCTCCATCCATGCTTGCCGAGTAGAAGGGAACCGTTTTGGAGACGCCTGCACTTTCCGTACACCATGCAGCTGTAAGATCTCTGACGACATTGCTTTCTCTCCTCTCCTGTCTTCCAATCCATGCTCCTGGCCACTGTCAAAACGTGCCAGACTCCCTACCCCTGGGACCCCTCCACGATTCTCCTGACATCTTCACTCTGGGAGCTGTAGCACCCCAACCTCCCGGGACGCGTGGAGGGTAGAGTGTTCTGGGTAACTGACGTTTATATATAATGGATAATTGACCCTCTAAAGCCAGAAGTTTTTCTCGTATCTGTTTTGTACCAAACACTTTCTAAAATATACAATTTCCTGACCTAAAGGTAATGGAACCAGACCTATGAACTGTATGTCATTTTAATATCAGTTATTGAACTGAACAAAGACTTCATTGCTGAGAGTCAGGGAAGCTGTTGAACTGAACCTGAACTGAATAAACCCCTTAGAGTCACAGTGTTCCTGTTGCAACTCAGCAAAGATATGGCACAGATGCCCCCATGCCTCAGTCCCTCACCAGTGGCAGACATTGCTAATCAATGACCGGCCTCTTTCCTGCTGAGTCTGGGCTCGGCTTCACAGCTCAGGCGGCCACAGCTAATGGGTGGGTGTTGAGGTTTGAGATGCACCTAAATCAGTGTCGCGCAAGTGATTATGTTTGAGGGTCTTCTTTGCAGTCATCTCCCCACTGCCCCTGCCCTGGTTTGGTCTTATGCTACCGCTCACTCCCCTTTCTACCCTCTCCCACACCTCCTCTCCTCCCTCTGGTCCTCTTTCACCTGCTTCTTCTTTACACACTTCTTAGTCTTGGCCTCTAGAACCACCACCAACCCTGAGAGATGGCAAATCACCCTATGTCTCCCTGGACCATCCAGGGTTCAGACCCTTGGGTTGGATCAGGGCTTCTTGTAAGAGGACATCCAACAGCTCAGAACTAGCTCAGAGGCTCACTTTCCTGGGAATTTACTCAGTAGAAATGTTTCTAGTGCTTTCACATCCTGCCTCTTGCTTCCTTAGTTGGTCTATATCCTCTCCGAGGAGAGGAAGGAAAAGTGAAAGGAATTCACAACTATTGAGCGTGTACTTTCCCGTTTCACTTACTGCTCGAAGCAACTTTTCCAGATGGCGCTATTTGACAGATGAGAAAGCTGAGGCTTGGAGAAGTTAAGTGATACTAAAGGATACTTACTTCGCACATCACCGCTGGAAAGGATGTGCAGCCAGTCGCAGCCCACATGATGACCCCCTACCGTCTTTCTGGCCCTCCACTGGTTGCTTCCACCATCTCTGACTCACTGGCTCCCGGCCCCATCCCCCCATCCCATCAGGACAGAAGGCTCGGCTCCTGTTGTGGCTATTTGAGCCCTGGGAATTTTTCCAAAGGCAGAGGTTTTAAACTTTGACGAGATCCAATGTACCGTTTTTTTTTTTTTTCTTTTATGGACTGTGCTCTTGTGTTATATCTAAGAAATGACAAAGATTTTCTCTTATGTTTTCTTCTGGAAGTCTTATAGGCTTAGGTTTTACATTCAGACCTGTGATCTATTTTCAGTTAATTTTTGTGTAAGATGTGAATAAAGATTTCTTTGAATATGGATATCCAACTGTCTCAACACCGTTTGTCAAAGATTGAATTGCCGGCACTTCGTCAAAAAACAATTGACCATATCTCTGTGTCACTCCCTCTGAACTATTTTTCTCTTTCAATTGATACGCGTTTGTCATTTTATCAAGAACATCCTGTCTTTTTCCCCCAATTTTACTGAAGAATAATTGACATACATCTATGTATAAATTTAAAGCACACAGCATGGTAGTTTGATTTACATACACTGTGGAATTATTAACACAAGTTCGGCTAAAACGCAGCTTCTCATATAGATACAATAAAGAAAAGAAAGAAAAAAGGAAAAAAATTTCTCGTTGTGATGAGAACTCAGGATTTACACTCTTAGCTTTCCTATATATCATCCAGAAGTGTTAGCTGTAGCCACCATGCTGTACAGTACATCCTGGGGACTTATTTATTAAGTTGCCTATTTATCTTGTAACTGGATGTTTGTACCTTTTGACCACCTTCATCCAGTTCTCCCTCCCCTCACCCGATACCTCTGATAACCACAAATCTAATCGTTTTCATCTGAGTTTGGGGTTTTTTTGTTTGGGTTGTTGTTGTTTAAATTCCACATATAAGTGATATCATATGGTATTTGTGTTTCTCTGTCTGACTTACTTCACTTAGTATGATCATCTCTAGGTCCATCCATGTTGATGCAAAAGGCGTTATCTCATTCTTTTTTATGGCTGAGTAATATTCCATTGTGTGTGTGTATATATATATATATATATATATATATATATATATATATACACATATATATATACCGCATCTTCTTTATCCATTCATCTGTTGATTGACATTTAGGTTGCTTCCATGTCTTGGCCATTGTAAATAGAGCTGCAATGAAGATGGAAGTGCAGGTATCTTTTTGAGTTAATGTCATCGTTTCCTTTGGATATAGTACCAGAAGTGGAATTGCTGGATCATATTGTAGTTCTATTTTTGATTTTTTGAAGACCCTCAATACTGTCTTCCATAGTTGTTGTACCAACTTACTTTCCCACCAACAGTGCACGAGGGTTCCCTTGTCTCCACACCTTTGCCTTCACCTATTATCTCTTGTCTCTTTGATGACGGCTAGTCTAACAGGTGTGAGGTGCTAGCTCATTGTGGTTTTAATTTACATTTCCCTTAGTGGCTAGTAATTTTAAGCACCTCTTCATGTACCTGTAGGCCACTTGTATATCTTCTTTGGAGAAATGTCTTGCCCATTTTTATTTTTTAACTTATTTTTTAAAATTTATTTTATTGAAGTCTAGTTGATTTACAATGTTGTGTTAATTTCTGCTGTACAGCAAAGTAATTCAGTTATACACATATATACATTCTTTTTTCTATTCTTTTCCATTATGGTTTATCACAGGATATCGAATATAGTTCCTGTGCTCTACAGGAGGACCTTCCCTCCTCCACGCCCGCCCCCTGTCCCCTGGCAACCACAAGTCTGCTCTCTACGTCTGTGAGTCTGTTTCTGTTTCGCAGATGAGTTCATTTGTGTCATATTTTAGATTCCACATTTAAGTGATGTTACATGGTATTTGTCTTTCACTTTCTGACTTACCTCACTTAGTATGATAATCTCTAGGTCCATCCACGTTGCTGCAAATGGCATTATTCCATTTTTTTTTATGGCTGAGTGTTATTCCACTGTATATATGTACCACATCTTCTTTATCCATTCATCTGTCGATGGACATTTAAGTTGTTTCCATGTCTTGGCTATTGTGAATAGTGCCACTGTGAACATTGGGGTGCATGTATCTGGTTGAATTAGAGTTTTGTCTGGATATATGCCCAGGAGTGGGATTGCTGGATCATATGGCAACTCTATTTTTAGTCTTTTGAGGAACCTCCATACTGTTTTTCTTAGTCCTTTACCCATGTTATTATACTACTGAGTTGTATGAGTTCCTTACATATTTTGGATATTAGCTCCTTGTCAGATGTACGGTTTGCAAAGATTTTCTTCCCATTCTGTAGGTTTTTTCACTTTGTTGATGGTTTCTTTTGCAGAAGCTTTTCAGTTTACCATAGCCCCACTTGTTCACTATTTATTTTGTTGCTTGTGCTTCAGGTGTCATTTCAAAAAATTCATTACCAAAACCCATGTCAAGGGGGTTTCTTTTACTCCTGTGGGGTTTTTTTTAGGTGTTTCATGGTATCAGGTCTTAATTTAAGTCATTAATACATTTTAAGTTAATTTTTGTGAGTGGTGTAAGATATGGGTCCAGTCTCGTGCTTTTACAACTGACTACATTATCCCAACACCTTGTATTGAAGAGACTGTCTTCTATTCTATTAATGTGGTGTATCACACTGATTGATCTGTGAATGTGCTGCTGATTTTGGTTTGCTAGTATTTTGTTAAGAATGTTTGCATCTATACTCATCAAGCATATTGGCGTGTGGTTTTCTTCTCTAGCTGTGCCCTTTTCTGGTTTTGGTATTGGTATAATGCTGGCCTCATCAAATGAGTTTGGGAGTACTCCCTCATCTTCGACTTGTTAGAAAGGGTTTGAGAAGAATTGGTGTTAATTCTTTTTTTAAATGTTTGGTAAAATTCCCAATGAAGCCACCAAGTCCTGGGCTTTTCTTCTTTGGGAGATCTTTGGTTACTGATTCAATGCTATTACTAGTAACTGGCCTATTCAGATTTTCTATTTCTTCCTGATTCAGCCTTGGTAAGTTGTACGTTTCTAAAAATTTTTCCATTTCTTCTAGGTTGTCCAGTTTGTTGATATATTTACCAGTGCCAAGGGGAAAGGATCACGCAGCAAATTCTTTCCTAGCTTTTAGCAACTCAGCCACCTCCACGCCTCTAAGCAGCTCCCTAGCAGGGCTCAGAGGAGAGCAGGTGTTGGTTGGGGCAGGACCATGGGTTTTGGATCCTGCAGTTCTGGGCTCAGATCCCAGCTTGGCCCCTATTCACTGTGCGACCCCGAGCAGGGCATCACATATCTTTGAGCCTCGGTTCACTCAGCTGTACACTGAGCTGCAACAATCTTGGAGGATTATTATGATGACGGGCCTGGGACACAGACATCTGAAAAGAAAGGAGCTTGGGGTGTATGGGCCTAGGCAGGTCCACTCTGCTGGGGTGCGGCCACAGAGAAGCAGGAGGGCCCTGGTGAGTCATGGCTCCCTGGATGAAGCTTTTAAATGCTTTGTTCAAGGGTACTTGAAAGAAGAGGGCAGGGGGCTTATGGGGTCGGGATGCTGGCTTTGACCTCCTAAACCTTCATTCAACTCCCATCTACTGAGCACCCACTACCTGCCAAGCCCTGGGCCTTCTCTGAGGCCCCAACATGGCTGAGAGGCAGGCCCTGCCCTTCAAGGCCCCCTCTGCCCAGTAGGCAGTGCTCCTATGGAGAGGGGCCTGAATGTTGTAAGACCCAAGTGGACTGACCCAGGCTGTGTCCTTGGGGACGGCTTGTGTGATGGGTGTCACACACAGGGGATGTTTCGCTGTAGTCACAAAGGGCCATCAGTTCATCCAGGAGGCAAGTGGAGAAGGTTCCCCCAGGTGGCAGGAACGGCAGGTGTGGGGCTTGGGGTCCCACATGGGCTTGGAGGGCTGGAGCTCGGCCTTGGTGATGCCGTGGCCTGAGTTGTGCATGGCCAGAGAAGAGCGTCCAGGGTACCGGCTGAGGGGTCTGATCACCTGGACTCTATGGGAGGCCATGGAAGAGGCTGACACAGGAATGGACAGGGTGAGATCCTTGTCATGGAAGCATCAGCCCGGAGACTATGTCAGGGGAGAATTAGAAGGGCCCAGAGAATGGATGCCCAGGTTCCCAGCCCAGGAAAGCCACCACCTGGCTGTGTGTCCTGGCCTGAGCTTCCCCACCTGCAAAGAAGAGAGATTGCACCGAAGGATGCTAATGGTGACTTCCCGCTGTGAGACGCCGCGGAGCTGCTCCCTGGCCCTCTCAGCTTTGTGTGCCAGGCCAGGCCTGTGGCAGCCCAAGCGAGCGATGGCGGAATGGAATTCTCAGAGGCTTTCAGAAGGAAGGGCTCCTGCGTGTCCCTGCCAGCCCCTGGCATGGCTGGAAAGGCTAAAGCCGAGGTGCCGTAGAATCCGGGCTTCTGTGAGCCACCCCATTAATATTCCTTAACAAATAAGCCTTGCCAGACAGGGGGGAGCCAGGGGGCAGATGGGGCACTGAGAGGCCAAGTAATCTGCTTAAGGTCACCCAGCAAAGCAGCGGCAAGCTGGACCAGGCCCCAAGGCTCCAGATGTCCAGTCTGATGCCCTGCCCACTGGACCATGAGGCCTTTAATGAGGCCACCTCCGCAGGGGCTGTGAGCTGGCCCACCGCCCAGGGCCGGTGACTTGCCAGGCGTCCCAATCAGCCGTTCTGAAAGGCCCTGCCCTTGGCCGCCAGGCTCACTGAGACCGGCAGTGAGCGCGTCAGCCGAGACTGGCGTTTCTGTGCGGCGGCCCCTGGGTCCAAGCATGCCCGGCCCTCTGGCCAGGATCCCCAGGGAAGAGGGCGCTGTCCAGGGCCTGTCTCAGAGGTTGGCGGGGGTCACCTGCAGGCTCCCTCTCCTTCTAGACCCCCCAAGGGCCCCCTTCTCCTAAGCTGCGGAGTCCACAGTCAATGTCAGCGGCACCTCTGGGCAGCACATCCTTGATGCCTTCCTCTGTCCTGGAGCCCATGGCCCTTCAGGTACAGAAGAAAGAGAGCACAGAGATTGGGTGGGGAGACCGGGCCTGGGTCACACAGGGAGATGGTGACAAAGGCAAGATTCCCGTGGGCTCTCCGGACTTCCAGGACAGCCCTCCTGTCCTGCCCCGTAAGGTCTGAGCTTTGTCACCACCGGGGTGACCCCTGCAAAAGCCACCCAAAGCAGGCAGAGGGGCATGGACCCTGGGCTCATGCGTGGGCATTGGCGGGAGAAGAGGGAACACCTCCCCGGCTGCCGGGGCAGAGGCCTGGATCTGAGTCCCAGCCCTGCCACCTCTTCAGCTCGTAGGGGCCCTGGGCCTTGAGGAATTACTGGGTAACCCACGACAGGAGCGCCCCGAGGACCCCTCCGTCTGAAGCTGAGTCTCCCAGGGGCTCCAGGGCAGCCGCAAGCACGGCTGGCAGCAGGGCCCAGCCGGGGAGGGGCGGAGGGGTGCCACTTTCTTCCCAGGGCTTAACCTCCCCCTCCCTCCCTCCCCTCCCCTCCCTGGGGCTTCCACA
Organism: Phocoena phocoena; assembly: GCF_963924675.1. Lineage (NCBI taxonomy): Eukaryota > Metazoa > Chordata > Mammalia > Artiodactyla > Phocoenidae > Phocoena > Phocoena phocoena. The sequence continues at coordinate 692,766 of NC_089225.1, read as the reverse complement.
CCCTCCCCCCACACACACCCCTCAAAGAGGCTCAATTCATGTGGGCCCCTCCCCCAGCCCAGCCCAGCCCTTCCCAGAAAGTGCCCCGCTCTGTCCCCCACTTCCCCCGGGCCAGCCATTTGTAGGGGTGTCACAGAAGGAGGGGGCCGGGAGGGGCGAAGTAGAAAAGCACATGCCCGACGAGAACAAAACCCCCGACACCCCACATTGCGTTCCACAAAGCTGCAAACACACAACAGCGAGCGGCATCTGTGTGGAATAATAAAGCGGGTGTGGACGTGTGGTTCTCACAGGGCACTGGGCCGAGCCCGGGCAACGCGAAAGCATGCATAGCTAACGCTCCTGTCTGTGTGAAAGCCTTTGTCGCGGCCCGCTCCGCCAGGGACCCAGGGCCCGCGGCTTGGCAAGGGCCCGAGACATTTCTTGGAATGGGTTCCTGTTCATCACTGACACTGGTAATGAGAAATTTATACACCATCCTAAGCGGATAAATTAATTTCGAACACTTTAGACTTTGGAAGACAATGCTTCCTGGCAGGACCCTTTATCACCCCTTTTATTAAAAAAAAAAAAAAAGAGGAAAGAAACAAAGGAAGGAAGGAGGAACTCCCCACCCCGTCCTTGGGACCCTCCAAACACAACCTGTGCTCCTGGCCCTGGCGCTGCTGCCCTAGCTGGGGGAGCCTTTCAGCCCCCTGTGGGCTGGGGCCCTGGGTCACTTTCTCGACTTGGTTTTGGTGTGTGCTGTCCCCCTGCCCCGACAGAGCATGACTTCCGCTCACCCCTGGCTCCTGCGAGGTTGGCATTGGGGCTGAGGGCTGGGGTTTCTCAGGCTGCGTTTCTGAAAGGTAATTAAATTGTGATAATGTTTCCATTCGGACACGGCTCCGGAGGAGGCTGGAGACTCATCACACAGGCGTGTCCTCGCTGTGCACCAGCCTGGCGAGAGCCCTGCCGGGGGCCACCGTGTCCTGGGCCATCCCCACCGGCGGGGGCTGGCCGTGCCCTCAAGGTCCTTGTCAGACCCTCAGGATGACACCGTCTGCAGCCAAGGCTGTGGCAGTGGATTGGCGTGGGTGTCAGAGGCAAGGAGGTGGAATGATGGGCCCCAGACCCTGCAGACCCTACCCCGGGAAGCTGGGCACATTTGTCCAGGGCAGGAAAGCCTTGCCTTCTTGGCTGGAGACCTCTTTTTTTGGCCAAGGCACTTCGCTGGTCAGAGGAGTGTCCAAGGGCTCCTCCGACGTGCAGCCCCCTGGCCAAGCTCGCCTTCTTGCAGCCGCAAGCGGCAAATCTTTCCTCCTGGTGGCACCCCCCCCACCCCATGACTATATGTTCTCAGTGTTACCCAAATGCCACCCACCTTTCACGTCCAAGCCCACTGAGCCCCTCCTCTGCAGGCTGCCCTGCCCTTGGGCTCCTTGGAACCGCTGCCGGGAGCCTCCGAGAGGTCCTGTCATCCCCTGACCTGGTTGAGGGCTCCCCGAGCCCAAATAGTCCCACCTCCCAGACAGCGACTCCCACCCTTTTCCAAGTTAGAGCCCACGTAGAAAGTTAGCAATTCACTGAATGCACTTTGGAGCAAAGGGATATTAAGTACAGTAGAGGTAAAAAAAAAAAAAATTACATTTTCACTCGATTTGATAAAATTATGCTAAGAAAATAAAAATAAAACTCTTAAGGTAATGCACTAAATTTAAATAAGCATTCAAAAAGCAATGCTTTATTTTTGTTTTTGTTTTTGTTTTGTTTTTTGCGGTACGCGGGCCTCTCACTGTCGTGGCCTCTCCCGTTGCAGAGCACAGGCTCCGGACGCGCAGGCTCAGCGGCCATGGCTCACGGGCCTAGCCGCTCCGCAGCCCGTGGGATCTTCCCGGACTGAGGCACGAACCGGCATCCCCTCGTCAGCAGGCGGACTCTCAACCACTGCGCCACCAGGGAAGCCCCAAAAAGCAATCTTTAAAAAATTAATTAAATGAGAAACAGCTGCTCCCATAACAAAAGTTGTTTGTGTCAGATTTAATGCTCGAGGTGGCTGTACGGGATTCCAGAACAAGAGGGTTTTTGTTTGTTTGTTAATTTTTATTTTGAAATCATTGTAACTCACATAATGTTGGGAGCATAGTAGGGAGAGGTCCTGTCCACCCATCACCCAGCTTCAAGCCACGGTGACGGCTTATGTAACCACAGCGCATCGTCCAGACCAGGAAACCAGGTCTTCGTAACAACGATCGATATCCTCCAACTTGCGATAACCCCCTTGACAAGAAACAATCTTCACACAAATAGGAGATGAAAGTTTAAAACTACCTTACAACAACTGAAACTATATTTTAAAAATCTAACAACTGTTTTTCTCTTTCTTTCATGGACAGCTGTGACGTTGAAATGCCTTGTGATTATACAAGCAGAGGTCGTACCCTATTGAATTTTTTTCCCGCAAAGGGTCTTTCCATCGTGATTAAGCAACTCTGGCTTTTGTGGTTGGCTCAGTCACCTGCAGTGGTGGGGGATCGACAGAGAGGCACCCCCCCTACTTTAGGCGTGCGAAGTGGGGTCTGAGGGCTGCTGCGGGGCTGTGCTCCTTCTCCCGCATTCCTGCCTGTGCCTCAAGTAGCAGGAGCCCGAGCCCCTCCGGCCATGCCTTCTGCAGCTGCCGGGTGGCTCCTACTGTTTCTCGACACCTCCTTCAGGAAGCCCTCGGTGATTTGGCCCATCACTTCCCCAACGCTGGGAGCACAGGTCACACTCCATGGCGTTTCCCATGTCCTGGTCTCTGTCTGCATTGGGAGCTCAGCATCCTGAGGGCGGGGCTGGCTCTGATTCCTCTTGGTGCCCCGGGCACCCTGTCCCGCCCGGCCCGCGGCTGGGGCTCAGCGCTTGAGGAAGGCAGAAAGCTCCTGCCCGGGCTCTCTGTGATCTCTCCTCCTCCACCCCAGCAGCCCCAGCTCACAGGCTCCCTGCTTCACCAGCCAGCCTGTGGCCATGTTCATGACTGTCAGAGCATGCTGCCCCCTGCCCTCTGCCCACTTCCTGCCCCAGCGCTGCAGCTCCCCCGGCAGACGTCCTGAGCCTCAACCTTGCTCAGCCCAGAGCCCTCGGACGCCACCCTCGGGATGCTGCCCCTGGGGGAGCTGCCCCCGCCTCCTCGGGGACCAGGTGGGAACGGAGCGCAGTGGGACATCAGCTCCGCCAGCAAACACGCATCTGTGCCGGGTCCGAGCTGGGCTTCTCGAGGCCACCGGGCGGGAAGGCCAGCCGAGCCCCAGGTCGTGGGGACAATCGGGAACAAGCAGTAGCCCGGCCTGGCCACCCTGTCGCCCCTCCTACCTCCTCAGGCCTTTTCCTTGAACTGCACTGCTGGGCCAGCCCCCTCGCCTCTGCTCACCCACCTTCCCGGCTCCCCCTTCCCGGCCCCTGCTCTCTGGTTCCCAACCCTCCCTGGGCCACCCCCTCTTTCCTCTCCCCCCTCCCTGCCCCTCTGACTCTTCTGACTGCTTTTCGGAATCCAAGGGCAGTGCCTCACGTTTTGTTGGGAAATCCCATCTTGGTGGGTCCGACTCCTTGTGCTGATGGGTCCAGCAAGGCCTCTGGGTCTTGACTGGTGCCCCTGACTGTGTGTCCCCCAGCCGCCCCGCCCCGGCACCAGGGAGACTCGCCAGCGCACCCTAAACTCGGGGAGGGCCAGGCTTGGCCCTGGGTCGTCCCCACCTGGGCACTCAGATCAGGCCTCGGACCCCAGCAGATTTGGGTAGGGTTCTGAGCTTTGGAAAGCTGAGTAGGAAAAGCAGACAAGGTCAGGGAGATGCAGCAGCTCTGGGCTATGGGCTGGCCCAAGGCTGTGCTCAAGTCCCGTGGCACCGTTTCCAAGCCGTGTGGCCCAGGACTCCGTAGGAAATGGACCCCGATCGCTTTCCTCTCCTGCATAAACCCACTTGGACTTTTCTTCACAGTAAGGAAAAGAGTCCAAGCTCTTTGCCACAACCTACAAGCCCTGCATGTCCACCTGCCCTTCGCATCCCTAGGACCCCTGGCCCCTCAGGGTGGGCCAGCCGGGCGTCTTCCTGTGTGTCACCCTGCAGATTTCTGCCTCTTGCTGCACCCCTGCTGGTCCCCCTGAGCCTCACGTGGCTCTGGGCTCCTCCTTCTGGCTCTGACGTCACCCCCACTTAACGGCCTTCCCTGATCACCCTGCTAGCGTTGTCTGTGTCTCCCCGACATCCCTCCAGCCGGCCCCCTCGGCCCTGCTGTGTCGTGGGATGGCCGAGCGGCACGCTGTGCGGGCTCCAAGGGTGAGAGCCCTGTGGCCTCGGGCACTCGAGCTCTCTGTGCCTCAGTTTTCCTCGTCCGTAAAGTGGGAACAATGACAGCACAGACCTCAGAGGATCATTGAGTTTAGAACACTGCCTGGCATTTAATACAAGTTTCAGCTCTGTCATCATCTTCTACAATTGCCTACTTCACCTTCGTGTGTGTGTGTTTTAGCTGCTCTCCTCCGCCGGCCCCTCCTCTCCCCGGACTGTGAGAGCAGGGTGCCTCTGGGTGCTCTTGCATCCGCTGGATCAGCAGGACCCAGAACGCGCCTGGTGCATACTAGGCGTTCGCTGAATACCGTTTGGACAAAAGGATGAACAAAGCCTGAATACGAGCCCTGCCTTGCCTTCTCCACATCCCTGAGTTTCAGATGCACCCAGAGGAGCTGATGTTTCACGGGTGGTTTGAGGATGAGCTCCGTGGGGCCTCTGTTCAAATTTGGGTCCTACTACTTCCCAGCCTCGTGGCCTTGGGCGAGTCACCAAACCCGTCCAAGCCCCGGCTTCCTCAAATGTATGATGAGGATAATTAAACCGTCCCAACCTCAGGGGGTGGCTGTGAGGATTAGACAACAATAGGTTTATAAAAGGACCTCATCATTTTTGCCTCCTGCTTGGAGGCTTTCTGTCACCTGAATACTTGATGAACACCTTTTCCAGGTCTTGACTGAATGCACGGATGACCGTGCTCCAGGGCGGAGCGGGCCACGGTAACCGCGCCCCGTGTCACTCTGCCAGAGACCTCCACCTGGATGATCTGAGGCCAGCGGTCACTCCCTTGGAAACACAATCGTTTACCCAGTTGAGAGTCCGGCGACCTGTTGTAACATGGCCTCAGCATCCCCGACATCCTGAACGTGTCGGCGGAGCCGTGAACCATCCAGGTGGGGTGTCGCTGATTCCAGCACCCCGAACGCTAGAGATGCTTGCAAATACTTTCTTAAAACAAACACACTTTTTGTTTGTTTCAGGGGCCACTTCCCCTGACCTCTGAAGCCCACAGGTCCGAGAGAGAGAAAGAGATGAGTCTGTCATAGCCTTTTCTCTGGAGGGACACATTCCTTCCCAATTCTTTCCAAACCCTCCTCCAAGTTTCAGAAGAATGTAGCTGTCATCGAATGCAAGTCTATGTGCCTGACAGACAGTGAGGCCAAACAATACTGAAACGTTGGAATCTGGAGCAGAGAAAGGTTTATTACAGGGCCAGACAAGGTGACAGGTGGCTCGTGCCTCCGAAATCCCCGGGCTCCCCGAAGGGTTTCATCAAAGCGTTTTTTAAAGCCAGGTGAGGGAGGGGGTTGTGGCTGGTTGCTGCAGACTTCTTGGTGCAGGAATCCTTTGTCCACGAAGGTCAGGTCACGGTGTTCCTGTAAACCTCCAACAAAACAAATGTCATTCCCTGTTCTGCAACTTTTTATCTCTGTAGGAATGGACCTTATCCCCTTAAAGGTCAGGGCCTTGAGAATGGGCTCTCCTGTGTATTTCAGGCTAGAGGCTACATTCTTAACTCGAAGCAAAAGCAATAGAATACAGGGGTTACGGTAAAAGAAACTGATCTAACATGGAGTCAGGTTTGTTCTTCCCTGTGATGTGGCTGGTTTACAGGGGCAGGGGAAGGGAAGTGATGTATTTATCAGCCTTCTTGGAAAGTCACATGCAGCTCTCTCCTGCACCTGTCAGTATCACCCTGCAGGCAACGTGTGATCGTCCTATTTCACAGATGAGGAAAGTCGGGTGTCAGCACGTGTTCAAGCTCACACACACCAGCTCTCTCTAGATCCAAACCCCGTCCCCTCTCCCCGACGCCACGCTGCATCCCACCAGCTGGAGTTGCTATAAATGTACTTGCTTCCCACCTGGGAGATGACAGATTTGGTCCTGTGTCCTGTGAGCACGACTTCCGCAAGAGTCCTGAAAGGAAGGTCTGAGTTCACATCTGCAAACCGCCCTGGTAGACTGGGAGCTCATCCGTCGGAGCCAAGAAGCTGGGGCTTTGTTTGGGGCCACCAGCTGCTCTCTGGCCGTCCGCTCGCCTGTCCTGGGGCTGCCTTCCCTCTCTGGGATGCGGGGCCAGCCCCCCTGTGGGACGACCCTTCTTCTGGCTGACACAGGGAGCCTCAGCCTTCTCTGCCTTTCATCCCCACCATACGAACATGATTAAGCCTTCAACATGCTCTAACTCATTGCGGGGATGCCCAGGAAATGAGAAAGGCCTCTTTCGAATCAACAATGACCACTGTTGACAATGGAAGTATAAACATGACCTTAATACATGAATCGCCAATCATCAGCCCTGTTAATAAACACTGTCTTTGTCATACACACGTGTGGTTCAAGGATGATGCTTGCATTGGCTGGGAGGGGCCCGCTAGGGCTTGGGGCCGCCCAAAATGCAAATCAGAAAAGAGGGGTCGCGTTCTCTCAGCCCCCCAACACCGTCCTGTGGGGTGACCGAGCTGACTTGCTGGGTTGCTCAGAAGACCAGCGGTCAGGAAGTCTGGTCTGTACTCACAGCCCGGGAGAAAGCTTTCTCTGTTTAGTTCAGGACAGATGGGCCCTCAGGAGACCAGCACACAGCCGCACACGCACACCTGTGCGAGGCCCACGTGTGTTTTTCCGGGGACCCCATCCAGTTGTGTGAAGTGATTAGAAGACTCTGGAAGCCTCCTGTTTTCACACACCACGTGATTTCTATACAGACAGTGCAGACTTCCATCAGGCCTTTTTTTTTAGTTTTGGTTGTAAAGTAACAGAGACCAAAATAACCATGCTTAAGCAAGATAGGATTTGATTTCTGTCTCAGAGAAAAGTCCAAAGGGACGCCCTGCAGGATGGCTTGGTGGCCCTCTCTGTGAAGTCCTCAGGGGCCCAGGTTCCTTCTAGCTTTTTGCTCGGCCATGTGTGGCCTCCGTTCCCAAGGACACCTTCATGGCCAAACGGCCATTCCAACCATCGACCCCACAGTCCAGCCCACTGGATAAAGGAAGGGATGGAGGGGAAGGGAGTAAGAGTCCACAGCTGTCTCTTTTTAAAAAAATTTCATTGAAGTATATTTGATTTACAGTGTCGTGTTGATTTCTTCTGCACAGCAAAGTGACCCAGTTATACATATATATTCTTTTTCATATTCTTTTCCATTATGGTTTATCACAGAATATGGAATAAAGTTCCCTGTGCTCTACAGTGTAGGACCTTGTTGTGTATCCATTCTATAGATAACAATTTGTATCTAGTAACCCCCAACTCCCAATCCATCCCTCCCTCACCCCCCCACCCTTAGCAACCACAAGTCTGTTCTCTATGTCTGTGAGTCTGTTTCTGTTTCATAGATAAGTGGATTTGTATCGTATTTTAGAATCCACGTATAGGTGATATCATATGGTATTTGTCTCTCTCTTTCTGACTTACTTCACTTGCTATGATAATTTCTAAGTCCATCCATGTTGCTACAAATGGCCAAATTTCTGTTTTTTATGGCTAATATTCCATTGTATATATGTACCACATCTTTATCCATTCCACTGTCGATGGACACTTAGGTTGTTTCTATGTCTTAGCTATTATAAGTAGTCACAGCTCTCTCTTAAGTTCCCAGAAGCTGTCACATGACACATCCCTTAGCCAGAAGTTAGTTCTGTTATCACCTTTTGTTGTAAGGGAACCTGGGAAATGAGCTCAGTCCAGGTGACCCCTTGCAATGGAAGAAAGAAGAATGGGTACATCGAATCAGGGTTCCGTCCTGGGCAGCTAGGTCACTTTTTGGCCTGGTGAAAGGATCCACAACCAGTATTCACTTCTCTGCAGCCAGAAGAGAGCTCCGGAACTGGCCAGTTCAATCCCCTTCCCTCCCGTTTCACAAATGCTAAAACTAGGCCAAGAAAAGGGAAGTGACCCTCACGGATGACATGCCTCACTCTCTGCCCCCAGGTGCCCTTGTGTCCTGGCTCCCGGCCACAGCCCCTGTGTGACAGAGAAGGCAGGCCAGCAGAAGAGGGTCTGGTGGCAGTGAGGAATTGGGGAAGGGCTCCTGAGAACCTGTCAGAGGCCAGACAGCAGCCTAGACGTTTTACGTCCATCACCTTAGTTAAAGACTCCGACCATCGGTAAGGAGATAAGGACTACTGGTTTACAGAAGGGGAAAGTGAGTCTTGGAGAGGCTAAGGCCTTTGCCCAAGGTCACAGCTGCGGGGCAGCAGGGCTGATGGGGGGAGGGGTGCGTTACTTGGGTCTGTCTCGTCTTTCTGCTGCATCTAGAAGCCACTCTGTCACGCCCAAGCCACCCTTGTCCCCGGGTCCGAGTGGCCCTCTTGCGGGGCACACGGGAGGAAGCAGCGGTGTCCAGCGTGGGTCACGTGCCTCAGGACGGGGCCAGGCTCCTCCTCCCTGAGTCCCTTCCGCCCCCTCCCACGCACATCCCCACGCTGCCTGCTCTCCGTGGTCCTGGCCACACAGGAGTATGCGCAAACCGCAGCCCCGCTCCGTCTAGTCGGCCAAGGGATCGTGACTGAGCCCAGAAACATTCCGGGCACTTTGGACAGGCAGCCTCTCTGGGCTCAGAGGCTCATCTGTAAAATTGGGCCCAACGGTACCGGCCTTGCGGCACTGCAGGGAAGAGAGGGTCAGTGGGAGCCCCCCTCCCCTCCCCTCCCCCATCAGCCCAGGCCCGGCTCTGATGATGCCTCTGGGGCCTTGTTGTCCTCTCCTCTGTCTGCTGTGCCCTAGAGACAGGCTGGGAATGTCCTGGAGAGCCTGTCTTACCATTGGCTTTCTCCCTGCCTCTCGCACCCCCTTTCTCAGCACCCCTGTACCCGACACCGGCCATGCTGAGGGGAATCCATCCTGGGATGCCTCGAGAAGCTCCCAGGCTGGCAGATGGCTGCCTGGAGGTGTGGGTTGTCCAGCAGGGTCAGCTGGTGGCCCTCAAGGGCCTGACCCCAGATGGCTCCCCCTGGCTCTCTGGGGAGCCTGGTGGGTGTGCTCTGTGAAGAGACCCCTCCCAAAGACCTGATACCATATGAATGTCACCTCCAGGGTCTGGTGCGGGAGCAAACACGGCCACCGCCCTGGGCCGCAGGGCAGGGCTATGTGTCAGAAGAGGGCATGCTGCCTGCCAGGCCCCTGCTGGGGATTCTCCTGTGGGCTCGAGGGCCCTTCCCCTTCCTTCTTTGCTCCCTCCCTTCCATCTGCCTGGAGTGCCCTTCACGACTGCTTTTGTCCAGATGAATCCTACCTGTCCTCACAGTTTAGAGCAAGTGCTACCTCTTTCAGGGAATCCCCCAATCCCCAGGTGATTAGACACCCCCAAAGGGGCCCTCCCCTCTTCATCAGAAAAATATCCATCATCTGAGCTGTCATTGTTCGGGTCCCTCCTGCCCATGAGCACCTTGGGAACAGGGACCAGGCTTGGTTCACCCCTGGGGGTTCTGGAAAACTCTGCCAAATGAGTGAATGGACTTCTCAGGCCTGGAACAAAGTTGATCCTTAGCAAATGCTGGCTGGAAGCCTGAATGAGTGATTGTAGAAATGAATGAAGTTTCTGGGAAATGGGGGTGGGAGATGCACAAACCTCACCTTCGCGCCAGTTTCATCTGGGACCACCCTGTTGTCCACAGTAAGTGAAAATAACTGTGGGCGCTCATGTATTGCCTCCTCTGTACCAGGCATCACTCTCAGCGCTTGGTATGCAACCTATTTAATCCTCACAACACCATTATGAGAAAGCTGCTTGTGTGAGTCTGCTCGGTCTGCCATAACCAAATGCCGTACATGGGGGGGCTTAAACAACAGAGATTTATTTTCTCCCGGTTCTGGAGGCTGGGTGTCCACGTTCAGGGTGCCAGCAGAGTCAGGCACTGGTGAGGACTCTTCCTGGCATGTAGACTGCCGCCATCTTGCTCTGTGCTCATGTAACCTCTTTGTGAGACACAGAGAGGGAGGGAGAGCGTGTGCTCTGGTGTCTCTCCTTGTAAGGGCACTAATCCCATCATGGGGGACCCCACCCTCACGACCTCATCTAAACTGAATTATCTGCCAAAGGTTCCACCTCCAGATACCATCACGTTGGGGGGGAAGGGCTTCAATGTATGAATTCTGAGGGCATATAATTCAGCCCATAACGCTGCTAAGTGTGTCCATCAATTTGGGCTGGGTTATGCCATGGCAACAGACAATCCCAACATCTCAGTGGCTGAGAGCAACAAAAGTTGATTTCTTGCATTTGCTACACGTCCAGTGCAGGTCATCAAGGGGCCTCTGCTTTTCATGGTCCTTTCATTGGTCACCAAGAGAGTGGTGATGGGGGAGGGTGTGGCAAATCACTTAGCACTTCATTGGCTGAAGGAATTCGCAAAGCTATTTCTAGGTTCAAAGTAGGTAGGGAAACAAAACTACTGTTCTGAGTGTTCCAAGACTGTCTAAAAGAGTATATTGTCTTTTGAAGAAAAAAGAAGTAGAGAAGTACAGTCCTACCATGTGTCCAGAAGGAGAACTAGAGCATTTGTGAACAGCCCAAATGACCCCTGTAATCTTACCCCCGTTTTATAGATAGGTAAGCTGAGGCAAAGAGAAATTAAGAAACTTTGCCCATGGTCACTCAGCTAATAAGCTGAGTGAGCCTAACGCTGCTCCCTATCTCCTGTGCTGTCCTAGAGGAAGGCCAGGCCGTATTCCATGGGCCCTAAGAGAAGCCCAGGAGAATGCCAAATTCACACACCACTTGCCCTATAACCTCTCCCACCATGGAGCTGCCACTGTCCGCCAGAGCAACACAGGAGGCATGTGATTCATTGGACCGGACCCAACTGGACTGAAGACGAGCCACTCATCTCGTAGTTGTGCCACAGGCCAGCACCGATACATACAACACCTAAGCATCTGGAGTTTCCCATCCAGTCGCAAGTTCAAGCACACCTCTGTTCCCACAGGTGCCCCACAGTCCTTGACACGGAAGACTCTGTCGCTCCACTCCAGGGTCCTTGAGATGCCTGGCACGTGCTTTTATCCATTGGCACCGAGAATGAACCTCCAGGCAAATCCGCGTGAACATGGAAGGGCTGGGCCCTGGTCGCCGGCTCCTCTCTCCCCGCCCCGCTGCCCCTTGCAGCTTGGCATTGCTGCCCTCCACATTCTGCTGATCTTCTTGGTGGCTTCTTCTTTGGACGGGTCCCTAGTGCTCAAGACGACCCCGGACATTCCTTTGCTGGCTCCTGCAGGGGTCCAAGCGTCTCCTTGGTGGAAGTGAATTTCATTAAACGTGTGCGTGGAGGTGACGTGAAGAGGACTGAATGAGGAAGAGCTCTCGTCTGGATGTCAGTCTCCCCCAGGGATGGCTGCTCGGCACAATCTGGGTGGATGTGGGTGAGGCTTGCTGCCTCTTGACATCGGTGGCTGGTCAGTTTGGAAACCTACTCTGTGGTAGACGGACAGACGGATAGATGGACGGACAGATGGTTGGAGGAATGAATGAATGCGTGGACGGATGGAGGGATGCACGGACAGCCGGATGGAGACATGAACGAATGCATGGATGGACGGACGGATGGACGGATGGATGGTGGGGCTGTAATCCTATGCAGTTTCCTACCAAGTCTTTTCAGGACTGTGAGCCCGTGTGATCCTGGCACATGTCAGATCAGTACATGCTTGTGGAATGAATGAATGAGTGAATGAGCGAGGCCAGAGGCCAGCACAAGGTCTGGGCAAGACTCACCAGGAACTCCAGCAGGCCCTCGGGTTCTTGCCCTGGTCCCATCGCAGCCGCACCAAGCAATCCTGTCCCCTGACGAAGGGGAGCCCGCTGTGCCCGGCATTCCTGGCCACAGCCCTGCACGTGAGGCAGGCGGAAGCGCACGGGAGATTCGGAGAGCGAGTGCCTTTTGGACAGCTTACCTCTTGGCAAGATTAAGCCGGCTCTCCACAGAGGGGCCCGTCCTGCAGGCCTGCGGGGAGGGCCAGGCCTGCCGAGTTTGCACCTTTTACCCGGCATCTGTCCCTGGGATCAGGAGAGCCAGGAGGTTGGATTAGATGGGTCAGCGCCCTGATTGACAGTGACACTTCCTCCCGTGCCCCCAGCTGCCCCCCCAGCCTCTCCCGCTGTTCCTCTCCTGCCTCACCCGGGCCCCATCCTGTTCCCGAGAGCAGCCGATGCTTCCTAATCTCCTTACCAGGAAATTATTTTCCTGGGTGTGAAATCCCTGGCCCGGGCAGGGGCAGGAGGGATGGCAGCAGATCAGCCCGCCCTGGCCTGGAGGCTGACCGCAGGGCCGTATCTCAGAGACATCTGGCACGGGGGCGGAGACGGGTACAGCTCGGGCAATTCTACCCCAAGTGTGACCCTGCCCCCCAGAGTGGGCTGTCTCCAAACTGCCTTCCCCTGTCTCCATTCAAGGGGCTTTTGCAGAACGGTACGTGTCTGCCAGGCAGTGACTGTCCCCTTCAGGAGAGAGCAGCATGGGGGTGGGAGTGGGGCACCGGCAGGAACCTGGCCCCCCAGAAGGCCGCCTGGGACCCCGCCCTGGCCCTGCGCCAGCTTCTCTGTGACTCTGGACACACCCCAACTTCTGCGACTCAGTTTCCCCCTGACGTAACCATAAACGGACTCTGAGGTCAGGTGTGGGGTCTACACCTCACATCCCCATACCTGGGTGTGTACGATGGAAGAAACACAGCTGGGGGACCAGGGGAGCAGCCCTCCGCCCCAGAACATTCCTCAAAGGGGCTCAGGTGCAACTGGCGACACGTTTTGAGGGGACGTGTCACTGATATAGTTATTAAGACCGTGAAGAAAAACCTTAGAGGAAGCAGTGTAGAACCCGGGGCCGCTGCGTGATTCACAATGTCCCAAACCGGTGGCCAGACCACGAGATGAACAGGTCCGAGGACCAGGGGGAGGGGCAGCTCTTTAATGCACGCGCTGGCACCCACCCGTCAAGACCCCCACTAGGTGTCTGTGGCTGAGGGGCTGGAGGAAGGTTGGTCCAACTACACCATGGGGCTGAGTGACCTTGGACCATTGGTAACTTCTCTGTGCCTCAGTTTCCTCAACTGTGAAGTAGAGATACAGCAACTCTTGATCATAGGCTTGTTGTGAGGATCTTGATCTACGAATATGTGTAAAATTCTTAGACTGGTCCCTGGGATGAGTAAGTGCTTTATGATTACGACTATTGTTATATTGTTATTGTCACAGAGAAGTGCTCAGCCCCTTTCTTTCAATATTTTTTTAATTGAAGTCTAGTTGATTTACAGTGTGGTGTTAATTTCTGCTGTACAGCAAAGTGATTCAGTTATACATATTTTATATATATATACACACACACACACACATTCTTTTCATATTCTTTTCCACTATGGTTTATCACAAGATATTGAATAGAGTTCCCTGTGCTCTACAGTAGGACCTTGTTGTTATCTATTCCATATGTAATAGTTTGCATCTGCGAATCCCAAACTCCCGCTCCATCCCGCCCCCACCCCTTGGCAACCACTAGTCTGTTCTCTACGTCTGTGAGCCTGTTTCTGTTTCATAGATAGGTTCATTTGTGTCATATTTTAGATTCTACATATAAGTGATATCATATGGTATTTGCCTTTCTCTGTCTGACTTACTTCACTTAATATGATAATCTCTAGTTGCATCCATGTTGCTGCAAGTGGCATTATTTCATTCTGTTTTATGGCTGAGTAATATTCCATTGTATATATGTACCACATCTTCTTTATCCATTCATCTGTTGTTGGACATTTAGGTTGCTTCCACGTCTTGGCTACTGTAAATAGTTCTGCAGTGAACACTGGGGTGCATGTGTCTTTTTGAATTATGGTTTTCTCCAGATATATGCCCAGGAGTGGGATTGCTGGGTCATATGGTAGCTCTGTTTTTAGTTTTTTAAGGAACCTCCATACTGTTCTGCACAGTGGCTGCACCAGTCTGCATTCCCATCAACTGTGTAGGAGTGTTCCCTTTTCTCCACACCCTCTCCAGCATTTGTTATCTGTAGGGCTAAACCCATGTTTTCTTTTAACTGCTGTGGGTTGAATTGTGTCCTCTAAAACGATGTGTTGAAGTCCTAACCCCTGATACCTGTGAATGTGATCTTTTTTGGAAATAGGGTCTTTGCACATGTAGTCAAGTTAAGACAAAATCCCACTGGAGTAGGGTAGGCCCTTTTCCAGTACGACTGGAGGGCGACAGAAAGACAGGCACAAGGGAGAAGCCCTGTGGGGACAGGGGCAGAGATCGGGGAGATGCAGCTACAGCCAAGGAGCCCCAAGGCCACACTGAAGCTGGGAAGAGGTGAGGAAGGGTTCTGCCTGGAGCCTCAGAGGAGCAGGGCCCTGCGGACATCTTGCTTTGGGACTTCTGGCCCCCAGGACTGTGAGAGGGTACCCTTCTGTCTTCAGCCACCCATTGGTGGTACTTTGTTAGAGCAGCCCCTGGAGGCTGTTGGTGGACCCCGGAGGCCCAGCAGACGGTAGGTGCCCGTCAGCCCAGCTGATCCGCACGGGCTTTGGTGTGGCCGACCGGGGCCCTCAGGGCTGCTGGCGGGGAGGAAGCATGGCTTTTTGATGTGGGTGCCTGACCTCTTGGCCACAGGTCAGCCATCAGAGGTGAAGAGGGTGTGGCTGAGGAGTTTTGCTGGCAGAGTCAAGGTTCCCGGGGTCAGCGACACCTTCGACAGGTTGCAGCTGCCTTTGAACCAGGCACTCTGGACGGACAGACAGAAAACAGGCCCTGGGACAGGGCTCCCTCCTCCTCTCCCAGACTCACCCTCACGGGAGCCCCTGTGCCCCTGCAACACCTCGAATCTTTGCGAGACCCTCGGAGACGGGGCTGCCATGCTGCCTGTCCTGGGAGCCCTGAGGGGGAGGTGCTGGGGTCCCAGGAGAGAAGCAGAATCTCCCACATCCTCCCAGGCTGGGGGTGGGCATCTCTGCTGGGAGGGCATAAGCACACCGTCCTACAGATATGGAGACTGAAGCTCAGCTTCTCATGCACCTGGCCCAAAGCTATGCACTGAGCAAAGGGGCGTTAGGCTCTGACGCAGTCCCTCGGGCCCCACAGCCCGAGCCCTCCGTGTGCTGTTTCCTTTTTTAAGCAGGAAAATTTCCCCTCTGGCTCTTCTGAAAACTTCCACCCACGCTGTAAGCCCTTCCCTTGTCCAGTACCCTGGAATACCAATGCCATTAACTATCCCTTATATGTACCATTCTGATTCTCCTTCCGGATCATTTTCCTCCTGGGCCCTTGAAATTTCAAGCTCTACAGAATGAACAGACACAGGGCCTGGGGAAGGTGGGAGGGACCCTGGGGGCTTGAGTCCTAAACTTGACGAAACCATTAACTCTCTCTATCATTCTGGGCAGAATACAGGACCTTCTCGTGCCTTGAATGCCCTATGTATCAGTTACCTACTGCCAAACTGTCCCAAACTTCATGACTTCAGAGCTTTGGTCTGCTTGTGGTTCTGCTGTTGAGGGAGGCTCAGCTGGGCTCGGGGTCCTCAGTGGCTACTCGCCCGTCCGGCGCACAGCTAAGGCTGGCGGCTGGAGCAGCTGGCTTCCCCCCACGGCTCCCCAGCAGGGTAGCCATGTCTCTCACGGGGCGGCAGCAGCACCTGAAGAGGGCAAGGCCCGCTCTGCAGGCGCTCAGCTGCCCTCTGCCGCCTCCCTTACCAAACAAGGCACGTGGCCAAGTCCAGGGTCAAGGTGGGCGGGGACCCACAAGGGCAAGTAGAGCAGGAAGTGGGGTCGATGGGGGCATTTACGTAATCGTTTGCCACATCCTCTGTGTCCTAAATTAAAACATTTGAAAGCCAGAAAACCAAACCTACAAGATCAGGTGGTCAGTTCTCTTTGTCTGCCATCACACAGCCATCACGTAGGGCTTCACAATTTAGGAAAAAATCACTTTCAACATACTGATGCTGATTGATTTCTCCACCAACCCTCTGAGACGGGTGTCCTTAGAGAAGGGGGATTCAGAAAAGCAAGGGGCTAAGAGGTGGTGAAGGAGGTGTGACCCAGGCCGCACAGTGCCCGCAGCCCTACATGAGGGCCACGTCTGTCCCTCAGAGCCATCCCCCTTGGGTCCTTCCCAGCGGCAGGGCTCAGCCCAGCACAGGGTCTCTCCCTGGACCAGGCAGCTCTAGAAACCATTTTAGAAAGACCAGGGGCAGCGGTCAGTTTTTCCAACAGCCCTGAAGAGGGGGTGAGGGGCGTGATGGCCGCTGCTGCCCTGGGGGCCGCTCCCGGGGATGCTGATGGGTGCCCACCTGCAGTATGTCAAGCTGCTGCTGACTAAGAGGACTCTGAAGCTCAGGCTGAGGCCACGGAGACGGGGAGAAGGGCAGGGATTCCCCAGCCTCGGCAGCCGAGACCCCGTGGCCTGGTTTCCCCACAGGCTGTGTTCCAGCAGCGTGGGCTCTAGCTGGCCTTGTGCCGTCACCGGCCTCAGAAAGTCCCCTCCTGGACCAGACGCTGCTTCCTACTATAGACCTGGGCTCCCGCCTCGTCCAGGGTCTCCTCGGGGACGCATCGTTCCTTCTGGCTGTGACGCCATCACCTGCCCATTCACGCAGCGGCTGCTGAAGAGGGAAGCTCCAGTGTTTACAACTGTTCATGTAAATAACGTGTGTGCCTGGTGTGCGGGAGGGGAGACCACGCTCCCGCGACACTTCTCAGGGAACAGAGTGTGTTCTGCTTTATCGTCCTTTCTGAATGGACGTTAGGTCACCAATACCTGAAAATACATACGTCACACTGGAATGGGTGCACATATACACACCTGCTATGTGGGCATCCGATCTGCAGTGTGAACACTGCTCACAGTGACGTATAGTAGGTGGGTACCTTGCTCTGAAGTCTGTTTCTAAGCACCACACGTGCACGCTCATCTCGTATGTGGATCTGGTTATAGACACACACCCACAACAGTGATGTGCTGTGTACATAACCAGATGTGTCATCTTTGGACTTGTGTACCCACGTGTACTTCACCCACACCCACACAGGCATAGCGCGTGTTCATGCGTACTGTACGAAATTTGTCTGGAAATGTACACTGGGGAGCCCGTATGTGTGTACCTGCTGTGTGTGTGTGTGTTCCCATAAACACGCAGTACGTTTACTCTGAACCCCTCTGTGATCAGACCACTTACGGGCGTGGCCACACAAGCACGTGGGTTCGTGGGGCTCTATGGACACCCAAGTGCCATCTCTGTCTGCTGAGTCAGCTGTCACCTCCTTGGTGCCCAGCTCCCTCCTTTCGGTGTTTGCAGACAGTCCTGTCACCTTCCCTCTGTCCTTAGCACTCCTAAACCTCCCGTGACTCACTCCCCTAATCACAGGGTCTGGTCTCTCCGGAATACCCGCCTGGAAGGCAGAGGCATGTGGCTGGTCCCGTGGCTGTGGTGAACAGGGAGGGGACTCACTTCCAAACACTGCCACTCCTTCTCCCGTCCCCACCCCTAGACGCCTAGGACCTGGGGGAGGCGCCCAAGGGCCAGGCCCAGGGTGTCCAGGTGCTTCTAGCTGGGCTCACCTTGGCCACCTCTCCGGAGCTGTGCTGCTTCCTTCAGGACGCACCAGGCACCCCCCACCCCCGACCTGAATTGACCCACGGCTCTATCAGCTCATGTCTTTCACTCCCTCAGTCTACATGGGTTTTGTCCAGCATCCGTTTCTCATGTATCTTGAGGGTAGAATGCATTCCCCTTTCCTCAGGTCCCAGGAGGTGGAATTTTCCCCAGCATCCCTGGCCTCCTGCCCCACTTCTCACCACAGAGGGGGCACGGGCCACCTGCCTGGGGGACTCAGCATGAGGACAGCCCAGCCACAGGGAGGGCACACACGGCTAAGCTTTTCAGAGCTGCCAGCGACTGGGGCAAGTCCAATTAGAGTCTGTCACATACCTAACCACAAACTCCGGTCCACCTCTTCTCATTAAAACTGGTGGTTTTATCTCCATCTGCCATAATTTTAACCTCCCAGTTAGTCCCAAACTTGAAAGTACACAGTATTTTTTTTTTAAAATTCAGTCTCCTCTAACCCCAGATTCCTGATCCCCCATTTTGTGCCAGGCGTTGCATCAGGTCCTGGGGACACATAGACGATAATGCAGATGTGGTCTCTGCCCTCATGGAATGCACAGTCCACGGAGGAGGGCTGCACCCATACAAATGGACACCTAGGGCGTAATGACCCAGTGGCCAGGGCTTTAAAGGAAAGGAACAGACTGCAGAGGCAGACAATACTGGTTTGGTCAGGGAGGGTTTACACAGAGCAGTCAGTGAAGATCTATCCAATGAGAAATCAGAAAGATGAGGGTCAGTCTTGCAGAAACAAGGGAAAGAGCGTTCTGGGGTGGGAAATAGCATGTGGAAAGGCCCTGAGGTTGAGTGTGGCTGGAATGTGGTGAGTGAGAGAAGAGAAGCAAGGATTGAGTTTGGAGAGAAAAGCTGGCTCGTCCTTCACAGGGCACAGAGAGTAGACTGGCTTCCAAATGAACTGGGCTGGGGAGCCTTGAAAGTTTGGGGAGAGGGTAGTGACAAGACTCATGAGTTTTAAAGAGTGATCTGGCAGCTGTGAGATCTAAAAGAGCAACCCCTCTGGGCAACCACAGAGCAGGCAGAGGGCAGGCATCATCTCAAATCCTGGGCTCAGTCCAGCAGAGCAGTGCTGATGGCTGGAGCCCTCCCCCAGCCATCAGCTGTTAATACTAATACAGGCACGTCCCTGGCGGTCCAGTGGTTAGGACTCTGTACTTCCACGGCAGAGGGCACGGGCTCAATTCCTGATCAGGGAACTAAGATCCTGCATGCCGTGTGGTGCGGCTGAAAAAAAATTACGAATACAACAAGAACAGCAACAAGACAGCTTCTCGTTTGTGGGCATCATCTCATTTAATCTTCGCCCCCAGGAGCTAGGCATTATTTTGTATCTCCATTTGCCAGATGCGGCGACGAGACTCAGAGAAGTTAGGAAACTTGCCCAAGGTCACCCAGGCTTTCGGGCACCGAGCACAAGGGCTTACACCGCTGCAGAGTTGGGGTGCCTACCCTCGATCTCCAGAAAGGGATGGATTTTGCTCCTGGTGAGAACTTTTCCTTGGATGTGTTACAAAGCTTGGTCTCAAACCTTTTTAAAAGGCACAATAACTTTGCCATAGCGTTTGCTTAGTTCAGAAAAACATATGGACTTTTTTGGGGGTGTGGTCCAGGGTGGGGCAGAATCATGACTGACGAGATGGGGGCACAGTTGCTACCCCTCGCCCAGCAACCTTCCAAAGTGGTGCCTCTTCACGGCTGTTAAGATGATGACAGAAAGATGAAAATCGGGAGGTTGGAGTGTTGGGGAAGCATGTGAAGCGGGAGCCGCAGGGGTGCCTTTCTGATGGGCTCATTTTCCCATCAGCCAGCAGTGCCCTAGTCCGGGCTCCCTCCCTTGGATGTGAGAATAGGGCAGGCCACTAATGGGGGCCCTGAATACCCCCAATGTCCCAACATCAGGTCCTGACCTCCCAGGAGGGGGGAAATATAATTGCTGGAGATTTGATAGAATTATCAAAAATACATCAAGTCAGCTACCTAAATTGTGAAACATGCTGGAAAAACGTCCTACCGTATAAGAAATCATCTCAAAGCAAGGTCACGACTGTCATCTCTTAACAGATGTCCACCACGGTATCCACGTTACCTGTGCCACCCCCAACACACACACACACACACACACACACACACACACACTCACACTCACATACACACTCACACAAAGACCTACATTTTTCTTTGTTAGCCTAATATTCTGAAACACATGGATTCCCCATGTCTAATCAGGCTTCCATGCAATCAACATTTTTCTACCTATCATACTTTTTTCTTCCAGTTCACCAATTCTCTTTTCAGCTGTGGCCATTCAATGGTTTTTAATTTCGAGGACCGGCTTTTACGTTAATTTCTCGGCTTGGGGTTCCTGCTTGAGGCCTGCCGCTGGCATGCCTTTAAGGCCCACACTTCCACCTGGCACAAGCTTGAGCTTTCAACTTCTCCCGGAGGCTTTAAAAATCCCATTCAGAGCCCTGAGCAAAGGGAATGCACCCCCTTTTCTGGGTTAGTCTCGTTTTCAGAGACAGTGGCTGCCTTTCCAGTGGTCTAGCTTTCTGCAAAGGTCCCCTCTCCGGCCTCCCACCTGCTCAGGCCTGAGGCCATATCTCCTGCCCCAACCTGGATATTAAACCCCAGCCCCAGCACTGCACCCTGCCCCCCACCTCTAACCCCATGGGCAGCTGAAACAGCTGTGGTCTCTCTTTGTTACTGGCCCTGGAAGCTCCCTTTCCTTTAAGGTCGGCTCTGCACTTGAACTCTTTTTTAGATGTCACGTTGGCTTTTGTGCAGCATTTCCTATGCTTGCATCAGGAGGCGGTGGGCAGGGGAGTCCACATTCACTCAGTCTGCCATGTTGTCAGCAATCCACATTCTTAGGTATTTCCCCTCTGTGTGTCCTTATCAGTTTTAAAACGATTTATAAGCATGAGTTTTAGTGGCTACTGTTGTGGTCTTATTCATGGCACGAAGAGTCACAAAGTCAGGGTGTGTGAGCCATGGCAAGTAAGCAGATGCTGTAAGCCCATCTCACAGATGTAGAAACTGAGTCAGCAAGATGATGTAATGTGGTCCAGACCGTGGGCCTGGCGGGGGTGGAGGGGCCACAGTTCCAATCCAGGATGTTCCGGTCCACGTGTTGCCACCCACCGGAGGCCTCCTTGCCCATCACATGGGAAGACTAAGAATGACAGTCGTTGATGGTCATTCATAGATGAATCTGTGAACAGCGTGGGTGGGCCTCCACTCAGGAAGGCTTCCCAACAGGAAGGGCACCTGTTTCTTGGTAAAGTCCTCAAACGGCCAGAAGCCTGCTTCAGAGGGTCCTCTCTCCCATTGACTTGGTGTCCCGCGCTCCCCAGCCGTCCCCCTGCCCTGCCCCAGAGGGAGCAGTACTCAGTCAGCTGAGCGGTGGTGAAGCCCCCCTGCCCCGAGAGTCTGCCCCCACCAGGACATTCTGTCCACCCGGCCATGGAAGGCCCGCCTACCAGTTCAGACGAGCATCTGGCACCTGTGGGCACCTGAGTTTGGGCAGCCGCGCTGGACAGGGGCAGCTGAGGCCACTCCCTGACCCTGAGTGTCCTGCGGGGAGGGTCAGCCTCTCCCTCAAAGCCCTGCAGACCAGAAAGTCCCCGGGGAGGGCCGACTGGGAAACTCACCGCGGGCTGGACCAGAGCTCCCAGAATCAGGCTGAGACGGTGCGGACCAGGGAAGTCCCCCAGCTTAGATGGTGGGGGAGCGGATCTGAGTTCAAATCCCAGCTTTGCTTTAACCTCTGTGTCTCTGCTGGGTTAACAGTGCTGCCTCGTAAAGATGCTTGAGAATTACAGGACAGCGTATGTGAGGTGTGTCACTGCGTCTCAGGGACAGAGCAGACGCTCCGTGAATGGGGCCTGGGCTCTCGGAGCGCCCTGCGAGGTCACAGAGTCCCAGGGAGTGGAGGAGACTTGACAAGCTACTGTCCTTCAGCCTTGGGATTCGGAGAGGGATAGATGGGGGATGGGGAGGGACAGAGGCAGGGAGAAGAACGGGGTGCCTCAGGTCCTGATGTGCTCAGAGTCACCGTAGTGGAGACGGGCTGTGGAGTATATGGGAACCCTCAGACTCTGCTCTGAAAATCCGTACACTTTTCTGAAACTCGAACGCTGCTCTGACATAAAACGTTTACTTCGTGGGCACAGATCTTGTTAGTGGTTCCGCTGGGCTGTGCGGAGCCTAAGTGTTTGCATTGCTCAGACATCCGCAGGTGATGCTTATGCTGTAAGTCCCCGGACCTCAGTTTGGGGAGCAAAGGAGTAGGGGTCCGCGTGGGGGGCAGGGCTCCCACTGGGCCCCCACAGGAGGGAAGAGTCTTGGGCTTGTTGCACTGCCTTCTGGGCGGCCGTTTGGCCCGGCAGCACTTTCACTGGCTGAGTTCACTCTGCTGCCGCTGCTGGTAATGACGCTGATGACAAGATGAAGACGCGGGGGGGGGGGGGGGGGGGCCGGGTACATGGAGGGGCGTGGTTCATCCCTCGCCCCTGGGCCCTGCAGCAGTGGTGTGCGGTGGGCTGTCCCTCCCTCTGCCCCTGTAAGAAGGGTGTCGCTGGCTGGAGGCCAGAAGACTCCTACCCCAAGTCATCCTGAAGCTTTAAGAGCCCCAACTGACCTTGGGATTTTCTAAGGCTGGGGCTCCTTCCCCATCATAGGGAAAGCCGGGCGCAGTGGCTGGGATTCATCCTCCCCGCGTCCCAGGGACAGGGCCTGTGATATGGCTCCTTTTGCCCTTGGGAGTCCAAGGTGGGTCCTGAGGGCCCTCGCAGGTCGGGCTCTCCAGAGAGCCGTGGAGAGCAGGGCCTGGCTCCCTCCTGAGGTCCTGGCGGTGACTGTCCCACGGCTGCTGCTGGGAGCTGTAACCCCCTCCTCCTTCGCCCTCGCTCTCCCTCTGACCCTCTCTGTCTGCTGCCCCTCCCCACATCACCCACCTGCTTCGAGGTGGGCTCTCACTCCTGTGGACCAACTCAGACGGGGGCAGCTCTGGGGGGGGAGCTGGGGTGCTTGCGGCTAACCGTCCATGTGATCTCCCCCTTCTGTGCCTCAGTTTCACCAGCTGTGACTGCAGAGGTGGTCAGGATGGATTCCAGAGCCCCTCCAACTCTAGCATCTCTGGTCTAGGGCGGTGGGTTGGGAGCTGAAGGTGGGGGGCGAGGGCTTCCTGGTTTGCGTCTGAAATACAGCTCATACACAGAGCTGCTTCCCAGAGCATCACTTATAGTCGTGAAGCACGGAAGAAACCGGCAAGTCTTCTAAAAGGGGTTTCGTTCAATAAACTAAGACACATTCCTTAGACCAAATATCAGGCAGCCGTTAAGATGATACTTCTCAAAACTTGCTAACAATAGTCAGTTGGAATGGTCTGCACATCGCAGGAAAGTGTGCTGTGTCACAGAGCCAGCGGGAGGGTCGTGAGGACCCCCTTCTCTCAGCTCTCCACGCTGATATCCTCTGCTGCTGGTCTTGGGTGGCGAGATGCGCTGGCTGTTCTAGAAATGAAATCCGGATACAAGCATGCACACAGGAAGAATGAGGACCTTGTCCTCCAGGATCAAGGGAGCCCACGTGGTCCCAGTGAGTCCTCCTTGCCTTCACGGCCTGCAAACAGGTGCCCACCCATATGTACACTAGTAGATGGCCGGTCTGGGGCTCCCCAAGACAGGCTGTGGCCAATTCCTGGGGTGGCTGCTGGCAGGGTCTCCCATTCACATGGGAAATCAGGATACCACGTGAAAGGGAAAAAGCAATCCAAAAACTGTGTATAACAGAACTCTATTATCACATTTACCACTCTCCTGTAAATCTAAAATTGTTTCAACTTAAAAGTTTTCTAAAAATCTAAGACCGTTTTCCTAGGCTAAGCTTTTGGAAAGTCAGTGAAAGGTGAATACACCTTGCTGGTGATGGTAATATATCTTTCCCTCGCTGTTTCTTCTCCTTGACTGATAAAGAGGAATCCAATGTGGTAATGACCCTGCTGCCACTGGGGCGTGACACTGAAGCTAAACCTATAGCATCTAAATAAGCATATGACAAATTTTTAAAAATTTGTGTGTGTGTGTGTGGTTTTTTTTGCAAAAAAAATTTTTTTTAATTATATATACAGTAAGATCACTCACTGTCTTAACCTGGGGTCCCTGCATGCACAGCCAACAGCCAGCACGCAGGTGGTGGCTGGTTTGGAAATTGTCACCAGCGGCTAGAGTGAGGGGTCCAGAAAGTGAGAAGAGAAGGGAAAGCCAGCTCAAGATACATCCTTGAGTTGACCATCACTGTGGGCAAGTGGGGGTCCACCTGACCGGAGCCTCAGGTCCCGGTGGGCGGGAACGGCAGACACAGCCGCCAAGACCTCTGACGCTTGGGCCCCGGCCCATCCCCCGCCCTGCCCGGTGCACAGGCCAAATGCCCAAGGTTCCATCGTGACTGTCGATAAAGCAGCCGAAACAAGCAGACATCCAGCTCTATTCCTCCTCTGGGAATTAGGGGTAATAACAAACTCTTCCCCAGGAAACTGCGAGGACCCAGAGAAGTGATGTGCGTGGTGGGTGCTTGGTGAACGATGATGGTTCATCACCGGAGTGCCCTCACCCCAAGCCTGGGGGGCAGGGGGTACCTAACTTGCCCAAGGTCACACAGCCAAGAAGCAGCCAGCCTGGGAACTGAGCCTGAGCCCTGATCCCCTAACGCACGTTGCCATCTATCTCTGCTTGTTCGTTTCTGCGGCTGTAGCTGCGGTCGCCAGCACCCTGTGCCTACGTAAGGCTGGGCCCAGCTGGAGCCGGGAGGCTGTGAGCTGGCCCTTTAAACCTTGCAGTGTGGGGAGCCTGCCCTATGGTGCAGTCATGTTCCCTGGAGCTGGCAGCATTACGGCTGCAGTGAGGAGTGTCCCCTGGGGAGATTTAGTGCCTGGCGATAGAGTGTGGTCTTGATTTAGCCAGGCAGCTCTGCTCGGCCCAGAGCAGGCATTGCGTGGTTGCAGAGTGGCTGAAAAACTAGAGAAAACCAGAGGGGTCCACGGGGAGCTGGGTGAGGGGGCAGGAAACTTGCATTTGGAGAGCATTTACCTGTGCCAGGCCCGTGACCTCAGGGGTTATGCAAAGCAATGCCATCAGGTAACCTACCCATTTTACAGAGGAAGAAACTGAGGCTCGGGAAGGTTAGGGAACTTGACCAAGGGACTAGTCAAAGAAACTAAGGAAATCTTTGCTTACGGTAAGGAAGGGCCTCCTGGGGCCATAGTATCTGCCGGGACCAGGCCCTGGGGGCTCCATGCCACTGCCCCTGGCCCTCAGCCCTGCCGGCCTGCCTGTCGTCAGAATCCAGGCCCTTTCATGGGGCTCTCAGCTCTGCAAGCTCCCTGTCTCCAGTTGGTGGGAGACGCGCTTCATTAGCCTGGCCAGGGGCTCAGCAACCTGCCAGGCTGATGCTTGGGCCCCACAGGCTGTGCCTTTGGAATGGCTGGTGTGATTGACCCAACGTCCTCCACCAGCTGTGTGTCTTTCCACCTCCTCCCTGTTCCCTTTGCCCATCCTTCCGATCCCGCCCGGGTGCTACCCACTCCCAAGGCCTTTGTGGATGCCGTGGCCCTCAGGGTGCGCCCCCGCCCCCCCATTTTCTACTGCCTTGGAGCCCGGGTGGCCCCCAAGGGTGACGAGCTGCACCCAGCTCCGTGCGGTTGTTTGGCCTTGCTCCTAAGCATCTCATCTGGCTGCCTTGTCAGCAGGGCTTCAGGAAGAGACCCCGTCAGAGCACCTGGAGAAATCAGAGAGGTGTCGCGGCTCTTCCTCTCTCCTCTGGCCCCTCCAAGGCACCCAGCCTGGAGGGGAGACTGTGGGACCCGGGGCCCTGATCCTCAACAGCTACAGGGTGTTGTAGTGTGTGGTGACCCAGTGGCCTGGAGGGGAGCTGAGCTGACGCAGCGCGGGCGCCTCTGCCTGGTGTGCCTGGACGGGAGGTGAGAGGGCTGACCTAGCTCTTCAACCCATCGCTCTGGGAGACTGAGGTCCGGTGCTCTCCACCACACTGTGCTAATTAATTAAGGCAGCAAGCGGAAGGCCAGTCGTGGCCAGTCGTGGCCCATCGCTTGGCACGTATTGAGGGCAGAGCGCCCTGAGCTGACCACGTACTGCTGCCTGTACTCCCTCCCGGTGGCCTTGTGAAATCTCAAGGTCCCCTCCCAATGGTGCTGTCCTCCGTAGACGCTCTGCCTGGGTGAGGCTACCTGCTGTCACTGTTCTAAGTGCGGAGCACTACAGTGTCACAGGGAAGACTCAGACCCGCCTTTTCTGGCCCTGACAGGGGAGCAGTTGGAATGCTTGATTCATTCACGACGTAGTAATAATGCACAATCTGTTAGATTTGCTGTTGCTGCCATTGACTTACCACCATACCTATTACCAGCAGCATTACTTCGGACGAGTGATTTCAAAAACTACGTACCTGGGGGCATTATGGCAGGGTTATTGCTGTGGCCACCGGGTAGGAAGTCAAGAGACCTGCCTCTGTGTGTCTTTGAATTATTTACCTTACCTTTGTTTTTTTCTTTTTGGGAATTTGTCCATACCATCTATATTGCTAGGAACAGAAATTCCCAAACAAACTGGCTTCAATAATAACACCTTTGAAAAAGAGAATTTGTTGGTCCACATAAATGAAAACTCCTGTAGCTTTGTAGGCTTCGGGTGCAGGTTGATCCAGCAATTAACAACGGCTTCAGGCTCTGGTGCCATTCTCTGTCATGATCGTTGCCAGTACACTGGCTTGCTCCGCAGGCTCAGTCGCTGCAGGACATCAGGAATGGCTGCAGCAATCCCACCCTGCATGTCCTCACATCCCTGGTCCCAAGCAGAGAGTGTCCGCCTCCCCTCACGCCTAGCAAAAGCCTTGATATTCACACTGCTTGGCCTCTCTTAGGTGTCAGGCTGGCCCCCAAATCTATCACCATGGCTAGAGAGATGGAACGTGCTGAGAGGTAGGGGCCTGTGATCCCTGGACCACGTGCAGAAGTCGGGAAGGAGGAGGTGGTACTGGGTGGAGAAGAGGCTACAGCTCTTCACTTTGTGTTTTGGATGAGTCACTTAGCCTTTCTCTGTCTCTACTTCATTTAGGAAATGAGAGAATTTGTCTAAAGTCCCTTCTAACACCAGCATTCTGGACCTACCAGTCATCTTTATTTTCCACATTGAATCACTGAGACCAGAGCAAGAGCCAGAACTGGCCTTGCACTACCCACGGAGAAGGGTTTTCCAGCCCAAAATGCCGAAAACCAGATCTTCACCAGCAACCAAATAGTCACTGTGTCCCTGTTCCACGCAAGATCACGTGCTGCCAACTGTGAGAGATGCCCAGAGTGTAAGACCCAGCCCCCGGCCTCGCGGGCCTTATGGGTAAATCAGTGGCATTCAACAAGAATTTACTGAGCACCTACTGTGTGCGATGCAAATCAAATACAACACTGACATCTTCCAGTTGTGAGCTTTCCAGTTACAAAGTCAATCCTGTGGGGTTGACATATGTCACTAGAAAAGGACAAAAGAGGGAAAGGCAGGATGGCTGCTGATACAGCAATGACAGTCCTTGGTGTCCCAGGCAAGGGCCCTGGCTGTGGAGTGAAGTGATTACAGGAGGGGATGACTTGAATGTGCTCTGCAGGTAGGGCTGGCTACAGCATTTACGGGGCTCAGTGCAACATGGAAAGGCGGGACTCCTGTTGAAAAGGCAGGAAGGGGCTTCCCTGGTGGCACAGTGGTTGAGAGTCCGCCTGCCGATGCAGGGGACGCCGGTTCGTGCCCCAGTCCGGGAAGATCCCACATGCCGCGGAGCGGCTGGGCCCCTGAGCCATGGCCACTAGGCCTGCGCATCCGGAGCCTGTGCTCCACAATGGGAGAGGCCACAACAGTGAGAGGCCCGGGTACTGCAAAATAAATAAATAAACAAATAAAAATAAAAGTCAGGAAAAGGGAATTCCCTGGCAGTCCAGTGGTTAAAACTCCGTGCTTCCAATGCAGGGGACATGGGTTCGATCCCTCCTTGGAGAACTAAGATCCTGCATGCAGTGTGACGTGGCCAAAAAATAAAAAATAAAATAAAAGGCAGGAAAAAGTGTCACTAAGGATGCTAAAATTTAAAGTTTTTTCCTTTCTTTCACGGTGCCTTTCTCTCTCAACTTGTGATGGTATCTGCTTGTTGGCCATTTAATGTCATTCTAAGTAATGAAAAGTAAGCATTTTATATGCCACAAATGAACTTATCCATGAAACAGAAACAGACTCACAGACATAGAGAACAGACTTGTGGTTGCCAAGGGGGAGGGGCGTGGGGGAGGGATGGGTTGGGAGTTTGGGGTTCACAGACGCAAACTATGATATGTAGAATGGATACACAACAGGGAACTCTATTCAGTCTTCTGGGATAAACCATAACGGATAAGAATATGAAAACGGATGTATATATATGGATAACTGAATCACTTTGCTGTGAAGTAGAAATTAACATTGTAAATCAACTATACTTCAATTTTTAAAAAAGTAAACATTTTAAATGACGAGCGTGCATTTTGCTGTTCCTCTCTAGACTGTGCCAGGAAACGTAAACAGAACATTTAACTCAGAGGCAGAATCACCAGGATTACACAGTTCATGCTTCACAGTTAGTCCATTCATGGGTATTTCGTTCTTACCAGAGCAGCAGAAATGCGGCCTGACACTCACTCGACTGTTTTTATTTCAGTTCTTGTTATGCATACACTCTATCAACATGCTCTACCTTCAGCTTCCTGCTGGGAAAGGCAAGACCGAAGGCAAAGGAACCCTGGGCCGCGTTATCTTTCCCTGTCCTTCGGTCCCACGTCCGGCGCACGAGGTTGGCAGGTACAGGAAAGGGAACACTGAGGCTCCTCGGCTGTCCGTGTCCCGAATGCCGTGGCCTTCCCTCTGCTTTGGGAGGGAGTTCTGGTCCAAGTGGAAAGCATGGCCTTTCAGGGCTGTCCACGTGCCCACTGATTGCCCCCGCCCCGGACTTCACCTACAAAACTCAAGATCAAAGACAAAATTACTAAGCACTTCCAGACGGCAGCCCAGAGCATTAAACCAAGCGTGGGAGCCTTCGGTGAGGGGGCCTTGGGTGACTGCACAGATCAGATGCCCATGGCCGGGCCCTGTGGGAAGGACAATGGGATCTGTCCTGGCAGAGACGGAGAGAGGGCATCCCAGGCGGGCGGAAGGAGCGGCTTCGGCAAGGATGCAAAGGTAGCAATTCTCCCGGTGGTCGGGGAGAGGACGGAGGAGCGGGGCTTAGGGGCGGGGCTGCACGCTTAGGGGCGGGGCTGAGCGCCGGCCCTGCGCAGTCGGCAGCGCGCAGGATGTCGGAGCGAGGCTCATTCACGATCTTGACCTTGACCTGGAAAACTTCAATATCACTTAGCCCTGGACCCTGATCGTGAATGATGCTGCGCTCGTAAGCCATCCCTCTGGTCTTGCATTAGCTCCTCCTCCGCGGGTGGGGGCGTGGGGAGTGCACCTTCCCCTCCCTGGGCTTTTTGCGCCTGTGTGTCATTGTCAAATGGGGGCTGACCCCACTTAACGCTAAGCTCCTGAACAAAGGGGTAGATGTTACACTGTATTTCAGAACTGCCCTTTAGGGCCAGACGTCAGCACTTCGATAAAAATGTTGTGGAAGGAGGAAAGGAGACCTCACTCCTTGGGAATTATGCTTTTTAAAAAAAAATGAAGCATAGTTCAATTACAATGTTGTGTTAGTTCCAAGTGTACAGCAAAGTGATTTAGTTTTATATATATATATATACATATATCTTATTACAAGATGTTGAATATAGTTCCCGTGCTGTACAGTAGGTCCTTGATGGTTTTTATATATTTTATATATAGTGGTGTGTATCTGTTAATCCCAAACTCTTAATTTATCCCTTGGGAATGATGCTTTGTTAAGTGTTTCAATCCAAGTAACTGATTCCTTCGAATATTAAAATTTCATCCTGAAAATGGTCCAGTCCTCCCGTTTTCCATTCATTTCAACGGGCTTTCCCTTTGGTAGACAAAAGGGAGCTTCACCGGGGCAGACTGCCTGCTAATGATGCACGGGTGGGTCTTTGTGCTTGTGGGTGACATCTTCCCGCAAGGCTTAGGAGAGTCACAGACGTGAGGCCCTCCTGTGATGGTGGCTGAGACACTGGCTCAGATCGCCCCTGGAGATCTCTGGGAAGGAAGGAAAGAAATGTTTACAAGCCTCCGTGAACAGAGTTGCATGGTTAGAAAGAAGGCAGGGAGGGACAGCCTTTACCAGATTATACGTTGGCTTAGCGCTACTGCCCCCCCAAACGATTAGCTAAAGGTGTGAAGTTTCCCTGATTTAGTTTTCACAGTTCCAGTGCAGAATATACACTTAAGTTCTTGGTGGATTTTTTCCCTCAGTTTCCATCCAGATGTTTGGAGGGGTACAGATACCACAGTACGTGAGCATGTTTGAAAGGCCAGTAAATTAGGCAAGAGGGTGTGAGGATGTGCCCTTCTGCCGGGCTCCCCTGGGACAGAGACACAGCCTGGACCAGGCGGTGTCTTGCACCTTCAGTATGGTGGGGGGAGGTGGGGAGCCAGGCAGAAAGGTTCTGGAACAGCCAGGCGCTTTAGGCAGCGAGGAATGTACTGGTGAGGCCGACACCCACCTGAGCTGTCAGAATCCCCACCCTGGAAATGCAGGCAGGAGCTGGGGGGGGCGGGGGGCGGGGGGGAGGAGGGCCTGTGTACGTAGGAATTGTGCAGAAAGACGCTGTGTGTCCTGGGGACAGCTGTGGCCCGTGCTGGGCTGGAGCAGCCTGGAGCCGGGTTGGCTCTGGAATCCACCTGTCAGTTCCTTGCTCCAGATGTCAGCCCTGGGGCATCCGTGCTGCTGGACTGGGGAAGCCAACAAGCGGCGGTTACGTCACTGTCCGGAGGCTTGATGGAAATTGACTCGTGCTGCCCACTAAGTGCCTTTTCTGCCTTACGGCCCTGGGACCAAACGAATCTGCGCGGTGATGTGGTACCCAGACAGCCTAGCAGACCGAGGGAGAAAGAAAGAGTTGTTTTGTGCGGTTTTAACTCTGAGACTGGGGAGGGGCAGCAGAAAAAAAACTGCCTGGAGACTGAACGAAACTAACTCAGCCCTTTTGGGGCAGGAGAGAGCTTCCCTCCCCACCTCCTCCTGTCAGGTGGGGCCCAGAGCATCCTCTCTCAGAAGGTCCCTGGCTGCTGGGGACGCAGAATCCACTAAAAATGACGTCCGGCTGTCAAAGGATGCACTCAAAGGCAAGCAGGACCTGGGAATGCCCCACCAGCCTGGAGGACCTCCTTTGCCGTCCCACTGTCCCTGGCTGTTTCCCGGGGTCATTTGCTGGCTTGGATATCCCAGAGGTAGAGTTACATGGGCTGCCAGCTTTGAGACTGGACGCTGGGGAGCTATCGGTTCATTTACGACTGCTGGGCCCCAAGGTAAGGTTTCCCCAGATTGGGATCACTTCCTCACATGCCAGGGACTCTGAGTTGAGCAAAAATGTGTCAAACGCCTGCAGCCCAGAGCTGACCAGCCCTCGGAGATGCTGACTCCTGGCCCAGGGCTTCACCAAGTTCAGCTTGCCTGCTGGGAAGTAGGATTTGCCCTCTTGCAGGTGGGGAAATGAGGCCCAGAAGTAGTCACCACTAGAGAAAGGCAGTGAAGAGCATGGGCCTTGAACCTGGGACTGAAACCGACACCCACCCTTACTCACGAGCCAAGTGACGATCGATCCTTCTAAGGTCCGTTTGCCCATCTGTGAAATGGGGTGGTGATGCTAACATCATCTCAGGACTCGGCTGTGAGCTTCAGTAGGGACTCCTGTGTCATGGGTGAGTTTCTGAGAAATTTATTGCTGTCTTAGCCTTTTTACTGTTAATGAATTTGTCTCTGCGGCAGCCACACACCTGAGCCCCAAGCTCCGGCTTACACCCTGAATTTGGGATCCGACAAGGAGAATTCGCCTGTAGAGTCTCAAAGAGAGATGGTGCAGAGGCTTTGGGATGCCCAGCAAGAGAGAGGGCTGTGGTCCCGTCCAGATGGCTCATGAAGAAGGGGAGGGGCAGTAACCCAGGGACCAGGGGACATGGGAACGCAAACGTGGAAACGCTCAGGTGGCCCGACCTGTCGTGGAAATGGCTTCCATGGTGCCTGGGACTTCGGGGGTACAAGCATGGGGCCCCCGGCTGGCTGGCTGGCTTGGAGCAGGTATGGCTACCAGCGGGAGCTGCCCTCCAAGGCCAGGCAATGCTGGTGTGGCCCGGAGGCCGGCTGGCTGTCCTACCCCAGAGCTGCTTGTCACAGCCTCGGGGACGCCACTGCCTGCCCGCCACACAGCCAAGCAGCGTCACCACCTGTGGCTTCTCGGGAGACCTCCAAAGCCCCCCAAAATGCCCAGAGGCCTTAGGAAGGGGCCCAGAAGGCCCAGCTTGCGAGCCGATGTCTTGAAACTGACTTCAACCTGTGTAGATCAATGAATGGGGCATTCTTGTGTCCAAGTACCATGGAGCTGTTCACATCGGTCACCCACATAAGGAGCTGGCACAGAGTCTAGGACAGACCAACGTTCAGCAAACACCCTGCACATGAGTCTTGATTAAGGGCCCTGAGCAATGCGACCAACAGCTCTCTAGGGTATTTCTGGTGGACGAGCCCAGAGTCGCTGCAGCTTAACTCCTTCCCCATGAGCTCACGACCAGGTTACCACGGAAGCAAGTCTCTGTCCAAATTGTGCCTCGCAGAGGCCTTTGGTGGACAGGCATTGCTTCTCAAGGCCCTAGTGGTCTGTACAGACTCCTGAGTGGGTGGCATCAGGAGACTCTCTACTCTCTGCCCTTTGAGGAGCTCCCACCCCTGCACGAGGTTGCCTGTGATGGTCACACCCTTCCAGGGCAGGATTCGGTGGTCCTCACCGTCTTTGTAGCCAGGCAACCGGAAACTCTCCCAACCAACAGACAATGGCACGGAGGACCGTCGTGGGGGTCAGGCTTTAGGGACCAGTGCTACAGGCTAAGCCTCCGGGCATCTCTGGATTCTAACCCTCAGTTCATGCAGCCTGGAGGGTGTCTCTAAATAATGCAGCCAGTCTGCAAGTCTGGAATACCTTTATTTTCACCAAGGAAAGCTCATTTCTCATGTCATCAGGCTGACTAATGGGCAACTATTTTTACCAAAAAAAAGCCACACAGCAAAACATACCATTTCTGACATTTTCTGTGTTTATTGGCAAAATGCGGGGTGTATTTTGAGGCAACAGAAGCACTTACAGTAGGGTTTCCTTGCTTAGGAGTGGCCTCCGGGCCTGGGTGTCATGATTTGCAGCTTGTAGCACCTGCTTTATGGTTTAATCTAAGTGGCGTCCCCAAATGTCACATCAGAGCAGGCCCTTGGGAGGTTTGGGGCAGCATCAGGACCAGAACCTGGGATGTGAATTGGCGCCTCGATTAAAATGTGAACTGCAGGGTTCTTTTCCTCTGTTTCTGATATCTTAAGTCTTGCCCCCCGTTAGCTCCTGGGGAGCAGGGCCAGAGTTTTAGCAACATGACGCTAGATTCACTGTATTCACTGTTTCTTTAAATAATTATTAAGTGGCTTTGGGGAGAGTAGAAAAGTTGGCTGAAAAGGCGTTTTGGGAAAGGAGGGTCTTGGTGACCAGGTTAAAGAAGCTGGATTACATTCAGCTTCTTCTGAGAAGGGAAGTGATTTGACCAAAGTGACAAGGAACGCTTCGTGGTCTGAGCAGCCATCCGAGGGTCCCTGACGTACACAAAGCATCTCTCTCTCCAGCCAGGCTTCAGTTAAGCGACTTCTTTTTTTTAAAATTTTTTGGCCGTGCTGTGCGGCAAGCAGGATCTTAGTTCCCCGACCAGGGATTAAACCCCTGCAGTGGAAGCGCAGTCTCAACC
Source organism: Phocoena phocoena (assembly GCF_963924675.1). Lineage (NCBI taxonomy): Eukaryota > Metazoa > Chordata > Mammalia > Artiodactyla > Phocoenidae > Phocoena > Phocoena phocoena. Next base: position 658,872 of record NC_089225.1, on the reverse strand, counting down.
ACTGGACCACTAGGGAAGTCCCTAGCGGTTTCTTAAGAACAGGAACCACGGAGGATCTGCTGAGTGCCAGGCTCTGTGCTAGGATGAATCCTAGGCAGCCGGATGAATCCTCACTCTCCCCATTTTCTAGAAAAGGCAGCCAAGGCTAAGAGTGGTTGAGTGACTTTCTCAGAACCCCAGACAGGGAGGGTGGAGGGGTTCTGCCTGATACAAAGCCCCCCCACACATTAAGCCTCCACTCGCCCCCAAGCCGAGGCATCGGATTCTGAGTCGCGCAGAGATATCCGGAATCAGAGACAGATGCAAAGCGGGCCGGTTCCAGCTCTAGCTTGGGAACAGAAAGCAAAACGCTTTCAAGCCACAAAACCCGTTCTCTGTGTCATAGCCCATCTGTGCTACGTGGAATTCCGCGGGGATTATGGTCCTCTAGGGATGGGAGGAGGCATTTGATGGGCTGCGGCAGCCAAGACAGGACCTTTGCCGATGACAAGTCCCGTTAGACAATTACCTCCTTAGCTCCTGGGAGCAACGCTTGCTGGGTTGCTGGTATTTCTTCTGGTTGCGAGATGATAGTGTTTAATTAGGACATTTTGCATAATAAGCCCACGTATTGAATTGAGCTTGCAGTATTTGGCACATTAAAAATTATTTTTCAGTTGAGATTAAAAAAAAAAAAAAAACCCATACTTTCCTGCCTTAAATTTCCTTCGATCCAGAGACCCTTAAGTTATTCTGGGTGGAGATGGATTATTCATCCCGATGCAGGACCAGATAGAAGGCGAACCACTTAAATTAAAAAAAAATTTCCTAACACCCAGCATGTCACGAGGGGAATCTTATGGCTCAAGATAGCTATTTATACCCTCCCCGTCTTAGGCCCTGGGAAGCCCACACATTGCAGGGGGTCAACAGGGACCCTGGGGCAGACAGACCTGGATTCTGGCCCCAGCTCTGCCATTTCCTAACTGTGTGACCTTGCGCAGGTTACTCAACCTCTCTGAGAATTGATTTTCTCCTCTAAAATATAAGGCAAGTAATTGATTTCCTGAGGGATTAAACGCGGTAACATACAAAAGCACTTGATCCACCGCTGCCAGGGCACGTTAACTCATGGCTGGTAGTGGACACTTTTTCTTTTTCGGGAGTTCCCAGCTGTGGAGACGGTGAATCGGGATTAGCTGTCAAGTGGAAAACGGTGGAGTAGGGGAGAGTCATGAGCTTTGGGGTCACTCAGATGTAACTTGCATCTGTATTGGGCACCATGTTTTGGGCAGTTAATACAGCTCTTGGGGCCTCTGTGTTCCTATCTATAAAATGGACTCATCACACGACCCGCCTGGCAAGGTGTGTTAAGGGAGCTCATGCCTGAGGAAGGGCAGGTTTATATATTAAGACTCCATTGGGAATTCCCTGGTGGTCCAGTGGTTAGGACTCAGCGCTCTCACTGCCAGGGGCCCAGGTTCAATCTCTGGTCGGGGAACTAAGATCCCACAAGTCACGTGGTGCAACCAAAAAAAAAAAAAAAACAGAGACGCCATTTGTTGGAGACCACGCAGGTCCCCAGCCTGGAGGCCCCCAGCACAGGTTTCCACCGAGTCTATCAGAGCCCCGAGCATTGTCTGGGGGCTGAATAGACCTGTCTCAGCCATACATGCTGACGAGTGTTCTCATGTACACAGATGCTGTTGTGATCAGTGGAATCCAATTTCTAAGGCACTACTGAAATTATTTTCTCTCAGACGTTCTGCTTGCAGTGGAGAGTCCGTGGAAAGAAGCAGAAGAGTCAGGGGGCGGGGGCGGCGCCCAGGTGGACCACAGTCAGTGGGAGGGGAGCCTGGACTCAGCCGGGGAGGGGCGACATTTCTCCTGGGCGCGCTGAGGACCTCCCGACTGAGGAGGGTGGACCAGAGATGCTAGGTTGTCAGAGGAGAGGAGCAAAGCTGAGGCTGGAACCCCAGGGGCACTTGCCAGTGCGCAGAGCGTCCCCCACAGCAACCACCGCGCTCACCTGCCTGCGGCTCTGTGGGGTCTGACTCGACACGTTTCACCACCCGCCCCGCCTGCCTGTTCCAGAAAAGGAAACTGAGGCGCAGAGGTGATGGCAAAGGCGGGTACAGTGGGGACTAGGTCGACTGGAGTTAATTCCGTGATCCCACCACATCCTCCAAGTCCAGGGTCAGGCGAGTCCTTCCCTTGTTTCCCCTGAATAGACGTCTCTGTCCTGTTCGTCCTGTGAATAAAATAGCAGGAAGCCAATAGCAGGCCACGTAATGTGAGAAAGGTAATCATCCCATGTCAGGAAATCCTGTCGCTGGGAGTCCCTTGGGAATGTTCCCGACCTTCTGCACGGTTGGCTTCCTCAGGTGAAACTGGGCCAGAAACGCTGGGCCCTTGGCCAGACTCTGACCTTCACCCTCTGGTAGCGAAGAGTCCCTTCCACGTAGCATCCCCCGGGAGGAGGAGACAAAAGAGGGGGCCACCGGGAGCCCCCCAACTCCCCGCTCCTGGACTCTGCCCTCACAGGTGGGTCATGGGCGATGCCTAGGGAGGGAGGTGGCTGCCAGATGCTCAGACATGCGTCCTCCCTGTGCTTCCATTTCCTTGCCTGTAAGTGAAGCAGCGAAGGGAAGTGAGCTTTACCCGCGTGAATCGGCACATGGTAGGTTCTAGCTAACCTGCGGGGTGGGGCTGCAGAAATAGGAAACATGCATAGGTCAGAGCCCCAGGACTCAGGAACTGCAGAGGCGGACCCCTCGGTAACCCCTGTTGTGGAGAGAACCCGAGCCCTGCCCACGCAGGCAGCCGATGCCACGGACTTATGGGCTCATTTGCTGGTGTTTTCTTCCACTGCGTGATCTTATTTGATAACTTGTATGACACGCGTTGATTTTCACACGTAATTACACCTCCCTTCTTCCGTCAAACAGCCCTGCAAGTTAGGCACTATTTACTCAATGATCCATCCCCTTGGCAGATAGGATACTAAGGCATCCTCCAAGGGCCAGGCACGGGTTGGTGCTGGGAACACAGACGCGGTCCTGCCCTTGAGAAGGTCTCCATCTGCTGGGGAGGCGAGCTCTAATAAACAAACCGTATGCTCAATTAGCTAATTACAATGATAGAAGGAGCTTCAAGGGAGAAGGGCTAGGTGCTCAGACAGCCTCTAACAGGAGACCTGGTTGAATCTGGCTCCACGCACACCTCTGAGCTGGGAGCTGGCAGGGGCTCCTCTCTCCACTTTGCCGCAGTCCCCACCTGGCCCATTTGCCCTACATCAGTAACCGTGTCGCCCTCCTGATCTCTCTCTGAGCTGAGTTTGCAGCGTCTGCTATATCATCTTGCTGAAGCTGTCCTTTTTTTCATGGTGCCAACCCGAACCTGAACTCTAAGTGCCATCTGTCCTTGCAGGAAGACGTCTCCCTCCCAGACCGCGATCTCTACCTTCCAGAAGTGCAGCAGCTGGTTCCCAGGATCGGGAATTTCTGCTGCAGAGATGCTGCCCTCCTGTCCTCCTGATCCCCCAGCACACCCCACCCCTTGTTCACCATCATGTGTGAGGCACGGGGAAGAGGAGAGGCTCCCATGTCCCAGGGCAACCATGCAGCACGGCAGCATCAGGGAGCCATGACGTGACCTGACGGAGGATGGTTCAGGGCGCGAGGGCCATCAGAGCCCCCATTCTCTGTGGGGTCCAATCAGAGAAGGCTCCCTGGAGGAGGTGACACCTGAGTTGAGTCTGAAAGAATGAGAAGCAAACAGGGGCAACATTCCAGCCAAGGAGAGCAGTGAGGGGTGACAGGGTTGGTGGAGAGAGAAAAGCCTGTTCTAGGAATGACAGATAGATGGGTGCAGCTGGACAGCAGAGCGTAAGGGGCACTTAACCTAGTTGGGGGCATTCAGGAAGGCTTCCTGGAAGCAGTGGCACACCAAATGAGACAAACTGAAGGACCAATATCAGCTGGCAGGAGGGAGGGGGAAGGATGCCATAGACTGAGGAAGGAAACTGTAGTCACCAAGAGTTTCTCCACCGACAGTCACTGAACCAAGGAGTAAAAATCTCCACCCACAGCTCAGAGAGAAGTGGCAACCTCAACCGCAATGGGGTTGGGAGCTGTATTCGTTTCCCAGCAATACCGTAACAAATTACCACAAACTGGGGCACTTAGAACAACAGAAATTTTTATTCACTCAGAGTTCTGGAGGCCAGAAGTCCAAAATCAAGGTGTCGGTTCCTTCTAGGGGCTGGGAGGGAGAACCTGTTCCACGCCTCTCTCCTGGCTTCTGGTGGTTGCTGACAACCCCCGAGGACCCTTGGCTTGTGGATGCCTCCCCCGACCCCGCCACCACCTCCCCCCCACCCCAGGATTCTCTGCCTTCACTGTCACGTGGTGCTCTCCCCCTGCATCTGTATGCAAATAGCTCTCCCCTTATAAAGACACCAGTCATCAGATCAGGACCCAGCCCAATTTGACTACATCTCCAAAGACCCTGTTTCCAAATAAAGTCACATTCATAGGTACCAACGGTTAGGACTTGACCAGGTCTTGGGGGCGGGGGGGGGGGGGGCACAGTTCTATCCACAACAGGAGTATGGGATTATTCTAATGGTGGGTTTCCTACATCATTAGAATTGGAAGGAAGACAAATATTTTAAAATTCACATTTCATGCATCTGCCTTTCTCAAGCACTAACAGGAAGCAGAAATGCTTTTGAAGAAAAGCGAAAAAAAACAATTAAATAGTTCCATTCTGTGTTATGATCCGATGGGGGAGAGTAGCAGAGAAAGCCTGGGTGAGGGGAAGAGGGGTGTGGGCCACCCCGAGACCGAGGCTGACAGATAATCATGGAGATGCAGCGAGCAAGAGACAGAAGACAGTGGCCAGGGCTCTGAGGATGGGCCCGCCACTAGAGATTTCCACAGCCCCACTGAATCTCTGCAACAAATGGCATGAGTGGGGAGCTCCCATTTTGTTGCTCTGTGCTCGGGGTGGTGACTTTGTAAGAACAGGATGTGGCCGGAAGGCTGGGCAGCCCCCACTCCTGCTGCAGACATCATTGCCCGGAATTTCCCAAGCATACTTTGGTACTTGTCAAGAGAATGTCAACACTGGGAAAGTCGGAAGGGACTGAAGTGAGTCTCTAGGTCAGGAAAGGCAAACAGGTTTCCTCTCTCATGCCCCGCCCCCATAGGTAGTCGTCCAGGGCACCGTGGAAAGAAGTATCCAGGCTCAGAGAACCACAATCGATTAGTGATGTCTGCCTGGGGTGCAGGAAGGACAAGTGGCCTCTTTCAATGTCTGCTGTTCTAGAGCCAGCCCAAACAGTGTATTCTGAGGATGGGAGAACCGACCAAAGGAGGAGAAAAGAGCCTGCTGAGATCTCGTTGCTAGTTCATAGTAGAACCCAGGTATGCCCCACTCCCCACGCCCACCCCAAACTTGATTCTCTCTCCTTGTTCCCCACATCAGTGAGTGGCAGTGCCATCTGCCTGGTTGCCTGGGAGTCACCCGCCCCACCTTCCCCTCCCTCACCCTGCACATTCAATTGCTACGTTCTGTTCACCTCCACCTTACCTTTCCCTCGAGCCAGTTCTCCATCATCCTCCTGGTCCAAGGTGCTCAACAAGGAGCATTTTTCTTCTGCAGGGGACGTTTGGCAACGTCCGGAGACATCTCTGGTTATCACGGTGTGTGGGGGGTTGCACTGGCACCTGGCGTGTAGAGGCCAGGGCTGCGGGTAAGCATCCTACAGTGCACAGGGTGGCCCCACATCCAGCCCAGAGTGTCAACGATGCTGAGGTTGAGAAACCTTTCCCTGGTCCAAGCCACCACCATCTCTTGCCTGCACAAGCTCAAGGGCCTCTCAACCAGCCTTCCTGCCGCCATCTGGGGTCTGCTCCGACAGACCCTTCTCTACCCAGAAGCCAAAGTCATTTTAACACGTCAATCCTACTACTGTACTTCTGTGCGGACCCAAGCTCTTCCCCGGGGCCCAGTAGACCCGGTGTGATCTGGCCCCTCCTCTGCAGCCACCCCGCCTTCTCCCTCCAGCTCCATCTCTGTTCTCCTGTCTCACGGGCCTCCCTCAGGGCCTTCGCAGATGCTGCTCCCAGTGTAGGAAGCATCAGCCTTCCACTCCAACCTCTCTGCCTCGTTAATTCCTGCTCATCCTCCTGACCTTACTACTTCCTCGGCCCTTCTTCACCCCTGCCCTCTTCCTAGCGTTTAGTAGAGTCTGTAGCTATATATTTATCTGTGAGGTTGTTTCATGTCTGTCTTCTTCCTCTCACTGCGCTGGAAGTGTCCTGTAGGCAGAAGCAGTATCTGTTTTGATCAGTCCCATATTTTCAGTGTCTAGTATTGTACCTGCAAACTACTAGGCTCGCCATAAATATTTGTTGAATGAATGAACAAGTGGATGGATGGATGGATGGATGGTTGGATTGATGGATGGATGAATGGATGGATGACTGGATGGTTGGATGGATGGTTGGATGGATGGATAAATAAATGGATGGTTGGATGGATGGATGGATGGATAAATGAATGGATGGTTGGATGGATGGATGGATGAATGAATGGATAGTTGGATGGATGGATGGATGGATGGATAAATGAATGGATGGTTGGATGGATGGATGGATGGATGGATGGATGGATGGATGAATGAATGGATGGTTGGATGGATGGATGGATGGATGGATGGATAAATGAATGGATGGTTGGATGGATGGATGGATGAATGAATGGATAGTTGGATGGATGGATGGATGGATGGATAAATGAATGGATGGTTGGATGGATGGATGGATGGATGGATAAATGAATGGATGGTTGGATGGATGGATGGATGAATGAATGGATAGTTGGATGGATGGATGGATGGATGGATAAATGAATGGATGGTTGGATGGATGGATGGATGGATGGATGGATGGATGGATAAATGAATGGATGGTTGGATGGATGGATGGATGGATGGATGGATGGATGGATGGATAAATGAATGGATGGTTGGATGGATAAATGAATGGATGGATGGATGGATGGATGGATGGATAAATGAATGGATGGCTGGATGGATGAATGGATGGATGGATGGATGAACAACCTCAGGTCTTCGGACCCCTTGGCTCTTTATTCACCCTATTACCACCAGGGTCTCTCCCTCTTTTTCTTCTTTTCTATTTCTCTGCCCTTCAAATTTCCCTTCTACCCTTTCTTTCTCCATGAACTGTCATCTCATGCAGCCAACGACGGTCTGTAAGTATTTATTGTGCTGATTAAATGCCGTTCTTTGTGAAAGAAATTCAGTTGATTTTCTTATTTGCATATCCTTCAACGGATGTTGCCAGGAATGAAAAACAGTCAAATAGAATAATGCGTCTATGCTGGATGGATGCCTGGCACTGCCTGAAGGCAGGCACCGGACCACGTGGCCTTGGGCTCAGAGTCAAAGTCAATGGCCAATAGGTCGCCAGCCCCAGCCCCGAGGGGGACACAGTTGCTGGCTCCCTGGCCCTGAAAACAGGTCATTCTCTGGCTCTGCCCAAGGCTGGCATCTTCTCAACCTGCAAGTCAAAGTCAAATGTCATTGCCTCAGTGAGGTCCTCCCAGACTACCCATCTAAAGTGGCCCAAAGACCAAAAGCTCAACCCAGGAGGCAGAGCCCAGAATTGGGAAGAAGCAGAAGCCCTGACAACATGGTAGAATCACATACCTCCATGCTTATGATCATTAAATGTCTCCTAGGGTCAAACCATTCTTAGTTAGATATCTTGTTACTTGCAGCTAAAAGCACTCTAACTGATACATCCTTTACCACGTAGGTTAGTTGCCTAGGGTCACATTGACAAAGCACCACATACTGGGGGGCTTAAACAACAGAAATTTACTATCTCACAGTTCTGGAGGCTGGAAGTTCAAGATTAAGGTTTTGACAGAACTGGTTCCTTCTGAGAGCCAGGTGAGGGGAGCGTCTCTTCCAGGCTCTCCCCTTGGCTTAGAGATGTCCATCTTCTCCCCGTGTGATCACACCATATTCCCTCTGTACACGTCTGTGTCCAAATTTCCTCTTCTTATCAGGCACCAGTCATCTTGGGTCAGGGTCCATCCTAATGACCTCATCTTAGTTTAATTACCTTTTTAAAGGCCCTATCTCCAAACACAGTCACAGTCTGAGGTACTAGAGGTTAGGACTTCAGCATATGAATTTGGGGGGTTCTCATAACACCGGTGGAATTCTTTTCTGTCACACAAGGCTGGGTCCTGGGGATGGAGATAGAGACCAGGCCATGGAAACTGCCTTCTCCGGCCTCCCCCACAGTAGGAGTTCTTGGTGAGACTCCTGTGTTATTGGGCCAACTGTCCAGGGTGAGAGAAGGCAGGAGTGAAAAGCTCTCCAGGAGCTTAAATCTCAACAGCCAGGGGAGGAAGCATACCAATAATGATTTAAAAAATAATAATAATATATATATATATAGCAATAATAATACTGTAGCAGGTGCTGTGTTAGGGGCCTTGGAAACACGGTTTCCAGCTACCCTTCCAGGGTGGCTCTGTTCCTGGTCCATACTGAGAAAGCTGAGCTCAGAGCAGTTAAGTACAGGCCAGGGGTTACACAGCTAGCACGGCAGCCATGGAGATGCCTCTGCCCTCTGCTCTCAATTCAGAACCTGTTGTTCAGCTGTGGGAACACAGGAGCCTCCAGTCCCAGGGCAGCATCCGCAGGACCTGTCTCCTCATCTAGGTGGAATACCTGCCCTTCCGGGGCAGCTCCAGCCAGGGTCTGAGTTGGGAGGAGGGATTAGGGCTTGACCCCTCCTGCCTAGTGGGGACTCCCCTGAGAGGCCATCTCTGCCCCGTGATCTCTGGCCAATCTCTGGCCGAGCCTCTGTGGTGTCTGCATGTCGGTCTGAGGCTCTCCCTCCAGATTTTGTCTTCCACAGGCCTTATCTCCATAAACCTGTCCCAGTCCCAGGCCTGTCACGGTGTCTGCAGCCCGGAGGACCCGAACTGGCCCTGCTGGGGAGGGCAGACCAGGGTGAGAGCCGAGACCTCCCCCAGGGACCCATCGCTCCAACCACTGCTCCAACCACGGCTCCAACCACTGCTTGGCCTTGAGGGCAAAGGCTGGAGGTTTCAGAAGGACAAGAGGTGGGGCTGGGCTGTGTGAGCCCTGGAGTGCCGGGAGGGGGGTTGGGGGGTGCACTTCCACCTAGGCTGATGGGGGAGCAGCTAAGATACCCAGGCCGGAGGATGGGAGCGGTGAAGGCCTTGCCCAAGGTCACCAGCTGCTTAGTGACAGAGCCAAGGCCACAGCCCCGGGTCCCCGAGCCCCGTCCAAGTTTGGACCTCCTGCCTGGCCAAACTGACCGGGAGCTGCAGCCCTGAGGGAGGAGACCGGGAGGCTGGGAAGCTGCGGGTCCACCCCTGAGCGGCAGAAGCAGCAAGGACCCTTTGAGGTCCTCCCCCCAGACCTCCGCATCTCCTGGGGCAGAGCACAGATGGGCAGCAAGAGGTGGGGGGTGGGAGGGGGAAGCCCCTCCCCGACCCTGCATTGACTTTGCCAAGTGAGGCATCCTCTCCCATCCACAGAGGGCAGAGAGCCCCTTCCTTGCAGGGGAATTGGCGGTCTTCAAAGAGATGGAGTGTACGGAGGTCCCAGCCAGGCGTCTGGGGCTGGGCTGGGACCTTCTGACCATGCCTCACCGGGGCCTGCGTGCCGGCTCCCCACACACAGATTTATGACTGGGGTGACCTGAGGCCTCTCCGGGGTCTCCGGATGCCGGCTTATCGTCCCACCACCTCCAGGGCTAGTTCTTCTTATGACCAGCAGGAGAGAAGTTTGGTGAGGTGGCTTGACAAGTCTCGGCTTCGGCAGGTGCAGAGCACAGCTCTCCCAGGCAGGGTCCCTCCAACCCGCCCGCCCTCCCTCCCCACGGCTGCTGGGTCTGGATAACAAGGGTGTGACAGGGCAAGACATGGCCCCTCCAAGGCTGGCAGGCCAGGGTGAGGCTCCCACGTGGGGCTGTTCTCTTGCCAAGGGTCCCCGGTTAGACTGGGGGTCCTCAAAGCAGAAGCTTGTGAATGGAGGGAGATGTCTGCCCATTCCCATCTTGGGGAACCTCAACAGGGTGTCCCGCCAGGGCCATGACGCCCATCTGCCTGCCTACTCTTTCCAACAAGTTTTCCAAGTTGAGCGTTTGCACTCAAGGTATGTCCTTCAACAACCTGCCCAGCAAAGACTTCACTCCGGATGTTCCCACAGACAACAGCACCCCACTGCCACTGGGTCTGAGCGATTAAAATGTGAAGTGTGTGGGTTGTGTGTGTATTTCCAACAGGCAGACCGCCTGGCATCACACAAAGCAGAGGCTTTGGAACTAGTCAGATCTGGTTCAGTTACTTCAAGTTATTCCCTGAGCCTTGGACTCCTCATCTGTAAAATGGGCTAACTGCATCTTTAGGTTGTGATGATTAGATGAGATTGTGCGGAAAAGCACTTAGTCTGCTGTCTGATCTGGACTCAATAGATTTATTCATATTCATGAGGAACGAGAGGGTATAGGGCGCCCCTGGAGGTGGGAGCTGCCTGTCCCACTGACAATTGGGCCCCTTTGGCAGTCTGCATTTTTTTCCTTTTTTTTTTTAAATTGAAGTATAGTTGACTTACAATATTGTGTTAGCTGTAGGTGTTCAGCAAGGTGATTCAGTTTTATATATATATATATCTATTCTTTTTCAGATTCTTTTCCATTATAGGTTATTAAAAGATATTGAATATAGTTCCCTGTGCTATACAGTAGGTCCTTATTGATTATCTACTTTATCTATAATAGCGTGTATATGTTCATCCCAGACTCCTAATTTATCCCTCCCCCCAACATTTCCCCTTTGGTAACTGTAAGTTTGTTTTCTATGTCTGTGAGTCTGTTTCTGTTTTGTAAATAAGTTCATTTGTAACATTTTTTTCAGATTCTACATATAAGTGATATCATATGGTATTTTCTTTCTCTGTCTGACTTACTTCACTTAGTATGTTAATATCTAGGTCCATCCATGTTGCTGCAAATGGCATTATTTCATCCTTTTTTATGGCTGAGTAGTATTCCATTGTATATATGTACCACATCTTCTTTAGCCATTCATCTATTGATGGACACTTAGGTAGTTTCCACATCTTGGCTACTGTAAATAGTGCTGCAATGAACATGGGGGTTGCATGTGTCTTTTCTAACTAGAGTTTTCGTCTTTTCCAGACATCTGCCCAGAAGTGGGATTGCTGGATCGTAGGCTCTCTGCATTTCTGAACACTGATCTGATGGCTGTGGTTACTGTCCTGGTTGAAGAATTTGCACAAACGGAATCCTCTCACACACACACTCTTGCATATCCAGGTGCATCAGCCTGTATCTGGGCACACGCCTGCCTGCACACCGGAAACCACACTCAGTTACAGAAGTGGCTTTGCATGCACTCCTGCACATCCAGATACATGCACACATTCACCACGCCACACATGCATCTCATGTATATTGCACACACAGAGTCCTGCAGACACAGGCCACATACATGCACGTGCAAACCCCTGCCCCCACGCGCGCGCGCACACACACACTTGCACACACGGGGTCCCATGCCTCTGGCATACATGCAGGTACAGAGAAGCAGGCTGACAAACCCCAGAGCCAGACCAGTGAGTTTGTTCAGCTCAGAGACGAGGGCCCAAGGAAAGGAGGGAAGAGCAGATGTTTTCAGCTGCTGAAGGACATCCCAAAGTAAAAATAGCCCAGCTCGGACCTGCCCGGAGGGGTGGTGGGCAGAGCGGCTGCCCTGACACCCCAGCACACCCACCCCTGCAGCCTCCAAACCAAGATCTTCAGAGGACTTGCTCATGCAGCCCAGATGCCACGTGAAGGGGACGCAGTGAAAGGGCGGGATGCCCCCAGCTCACCCCGGTGTCATGACTGGAAAGCTGGAGGTGGGGGGAGCCCAGCACTCAGGGGCCCTGCTGTTGCCCATTTAGCCCTGGCGTCGTCTGAGGACCGCAGGGAAAAGGCACACGGTGACCCACTGTCCCCACTGTGCCTGGCTGACTGCTGTGGTCCTAGGACTACCGGGAGTTGGGGGGAGGCCAGGGTGCGGGAATGAGGGACCTGGCTGGCAGGAGAGGCCAGCACTCGGGGGCCACACTGTACTTTGTGTTAGGAAGAGTGTTCAAACCTTGCCAAGCAGGGCCCTGGCTCCTGTGGGTCCCAGCTTGGACAACCTCAGCAGAGGGAAGGGAGATGAATCAACGCTCCTCTGACTCATAATACTGCATGTATGTCATAAACAAAAATACATTGCCATCCTTGACTTGTACATTTCAAGGAGGTGAATTTCATTGCATGGGAATTGGTGCAGCTGTTTATATACAGGTCCTCTCACTCCTCCAGACGCCACTTAGCAAGACTGGTAGGCTGGGTCTTTCCTTCTCCCATTTATTCGGTCAACGTTCAGTCACTGAATCTAGATGTCCAATATCCAACTGGGCCAGGGTTTCCCAAAGTCCAGGATCCAGCACAAACATCACCTGGAATGCTGTCAAAACGCTAATTTCAGACCCACTCCCAAGGTTCTGCCTCAGTGGGCAGGGCCAGACCTGTTTGGACTCCCTCCACCCCCCAACCCCCCGGGCCAGATCCCAGGCTGGGCGGGGGTGGGGTGCAGGCTCCTGAGCGCCAGGACAGGACGAGGCTGAGCCACAGTGCGTTTGTGTTCGGGTATTAATAGAAACAGAAAACCCCCCATCAGCCATTTCTTCCCCCCTCTGGACAAGCCCACACGGCACGGACCTCTCTTCGGAGACTCTGACCTCTGCCGTGTATTAAACAAGAGGCTGCGGGTCACGTGGACACCTCAGTAAATCGCCCTCACCGAGTGACCTTGGCGGAGGACGCAGGAGAGGGACAAGTGTCCCAAGGGGCGGGGCCTCTGTGAAAGGATAAATTAGCGCATCCTTTGTTTGCCAGTCAATAGGTGCTTCCAGGGGAGCTGGGAAGGGGGGGGCGGACTTTGTTTGCCCAAAGCACTTAAACAATACCCCTGCAATGCTGTTTATACTCTTCATTTGCTCAGCAAACCTGACCCTCGGAAATCGCTTGGGGCGAAACTCGGGCCCAGCTGCTGGTGGAGATTGCCACGTGGCCTGAGACCCCATGGGGCGGGGCTGCTCTTGGCTTGCACAAGCGGGGCAGGGACTCCAAATGTACACAGTGCCCAGCTGGATACACACACACATACACACACACACACACACCACCCCCGCAGCCCTTATCTTGTAGGGCAAGGGAGAGTTAAACATCCCGGTTCAAGTTCATTCCATCTTTTAGCTAAGTACCTGACTTTTCAAAGGTCAGAGCAGCTGCCAGTTTGTCTCCTACTCTCCAGAGGACACCCCTCCTCCCTCTCCCTCTTTGCTAGGCTGCTGGTCCCCGGGGTGCAGGGGACAGGCCATCTTACTCTCAGACCCCCGCAGTCCTGTGGCCGGGGTTTCAGGGTCTGTTCGCTGCACCTAAGCCATGCAGGGGGATTGATTGCTCTGGGCTCTGCTTCTGGGTTCCCCGCTCTGGGGGCTGCTGCCCAGAGGTCCAGCTATGACCCCTAAGGACCCTAGGTAAGGCTGGCTGCTCTGCAGTTCTTGGCTAGACGTCAGACCCCTTGGCAAGTTCACGAGCCATTCGTCAGCGTCCTGCTGGTTCCCTTCCACGAAGCCTGGGGGTGCCGGTCCAAGCCCCTCTCATGTTTCCTTGTTTCCTGAACCTGTGTCACTCTGGAGGGAAGCCCTGCTGTGAAGGTTGGCTCCAGGTTCCAGGAGCACAGGGGACAGGGAAGGGGGAAAGTGCAGCATCGCCTTTAGCCTGTGGACTTTCTTTCTTCTCCCTCTCCTGGGATCCCGGCCTGGGCTGCCAGAGGCACCGGGTCCCGTGGAACCCAGCAGCACCCTCAGCTGTGTCTTCCCCCTCCTGACTCCTCTCTTGCCCAGCTGCAGCTCACCTTGTCATCACATTCTGTGTCCCCTCTGCCACACACCAGCTTAGAGTGGCCCTCAGGGCTCAGACCTCCAGGCCTGGTACATGAAGGACAGCTTGCAGAACGCAGCAAACCTCTTCTCCTGCTGCAGAGCCCACTTCCAAAGCTCTCGTGCTGCGGCTTGGAGATCCTAGTCTGGATCCACGCTCACTTTCTCTCTGTGCCTTGTTACAGCCCTGGTCCTCCCTGAGGCACCGGCTGCCTCAGGCAGGCTAGTGGGAAGGTCTCATATGAAGCAAAGAAGAAAAAGCCTGCACATCACCGCTGTTCTAGACGTATGATCCCCTTATGTACGTGGATCTGCCCTGGGGGGAGGGGCTGGGAGGGCAGGGGGCAAACGCAGGAGTGTGTGGAGGTGGCCCCATCTGAGCCCAAGGACCTCCTTGCATCTAGAGGACAAAGGAGCCTTGCCACTTAGCGAGTGGGAATGAGAAGGCTGGTGTCACCAAGGTATGAGGATTGAGAGATGAAACTCCTGAACTAGACTAGGGCCTCAGGAGGGTGTCCCGCCTTACCCCTGGGCACACGTGGAGATGCACCTCGTCTTGCTGCCCCTTGGGCGGATCTTAATGCCCAGCTAGACCACATGGGCCCTGACAGCAGCAGTTTGCCCCGCCTGCCCCTCAGAAAGTAAACTTTGGTGGCAATGCCGAGGCAGAGGGACACCGTCCCCAGGTGCGTGGGACAGAAAGGAGTCCTCCCAAAGCAGGAGTCTTTGAAGGATGAAGAATCCCGCGAGTCCAGTCGCTGGAGGCAGACACTGGTGCTCACGTGCCACCAGGCCACCCTGCACGGGCCCCACCCCGGCCTCAGCTTCCTCCCTGTGTGGTGGACACCCAGCTGGGGCCAGAGGGTCGGGGGAGCAGGGGGTCTACAGTGCATCCCCGGTAGGAAACCAAAGGCAGTCTTCTTCTTGTGGCACGTTTGTACGATGGAATACTACTCAGCCATCAAAAAGAATGGAATAATGCCATTCACAGCAACATGGATGGACCTAGAGATTCTCATACGAAGTGAAGTACGTCAAACAGAGAAAGACAAATACCATATGATATCGCTTATATAGGGAATCTAAAAAATGATACAAATGAACTTATCTACGAAAGAGAAACAGACTCAGGGACATAGAGAACAGACTTGTGGCTGCTGAGGGGGAGGGGGGTGGGGGAGGGATTGGGAGTTTGGGGTCAGCAGATGCAAACGATCGTATACAGAACGGTAAACAACAAGGTCTGCCTGTAGAGCACAGGGAACTATACTCAATATCCTGGGATAAACCATAATGGAAAGACTATGGAAAAGAATGTGTGTATGTGTATAACTGAATCACTTTGCTGTACGGCAGGTACTAACACAACACTGTAAATCAACTATAATAATTTTTTTTTCTTAGACCAACCCTCTTCTGGCTGCTTGCGAGGGTGGCTTCGCCTGAAGGTCAAGATAAAACCCGCGATGGGGGGCTGGGAGTGGGGTGGGGAGAAGCTGCGAGTGTTTTGTTTGGTGCAGCGGCTGGCGTTGCCTCGGTAGCTGAGAACATCAGCTCTGGTCACGCTTCCCTCCTCTCCAATCCTATTACTCCCTGCGGTTGGGCTCCGAAAATAGTCCCTGTCAGCCCCATCATCACAGTTCAGCGTTTCCACCACCAGCCACTTATTGTTCCTTGGACACAGGCATCGTTAACCCCTCCGCTGCCAGCCAGCCAGGGGCACCTGGGCTGAGCGGCCACCTTTGGGAAAATGGTTTTATTTTCATTCCCTTCATCACCGCGGGGAGCTCCAAAGGGCGCTGAGGGGCCTCCGTGCCAGACACTGCATACATCCTTTCACTTTAACTCGCTCGATAAACTGCCCTGCAACGTTGGCGGTTCTGTCCGCATTTGTTGGAAGAAGGAGGATGCCCAAGGTCATCCAGCCGGTGTGCGGCTGAGCCCAGGTACAGAGCAGACCACCTGACTCAGGACCCCGGACTGGGCCCAGGAGTCTGTACTTTTAACCAGCACCACACACATGAGCATGATGATAAAGTCCATCAGGGACCCACAGCTGTCCTGACATGCTGCCGGGCCCCCAGACAACGAAAGAAAATTGGCCTTTTGCCGTCCAGTGTGCTCTTCAGAGTATTAACATACATCACTCTACTTCTTTTCATAACAAGTAAATTTTTCACGTGAGAAAATGGAGGTTTCTTCCATGGCACCAGATTGCTCTCTCTAAAGAAAACAGCCAACAGTTTTACAGCAAAAGACCAGCCTGGATAAAGAATGCACGTGTCACATGGTCCTGAGTGTGGAGTAGGCTCCCAGGAGGAAAGCAGCTGAGACAGTGGCTTTGAGGACAGGTTCTGGGACCAGACAGCCCCAGAGTTGTTGGGGGCTTGAGTGACATGGTGTGGGTCTTGGGGCTGGCACAGGGCTTACCGCTAGTGGTAACATCTGAAATACACTGAGGCCTTGATATGGACAAGACTGTCCTGAGAACCGTCTATTTATCAACTCACTTAGACTTGTCAGGCAGATTTTGCTATTAGCCCCGTTTTACAGGTGAGAAAACAGAGGCTACTTAGTCCTGGAAGTACGGTTGGAAACTAGGCACCTGGCTTTGGAGCGTTTGTCCTGTCATCATTAGATGTGTTCTCCCGATGGCCTTGACCCATCAGTCAGACACACCGGTCTTTCTGCACCTGCCGGGCCTGGACCAACCACTCCTGGGGGCCCGTGGGGTGCCCTGGTAGGACGGAGGGATGCTCTCGCTCGCTGGACGCGTCCCTTGCTGTCAGGAGGCTCTCTCCACTCGGCTCTCTCGCTGGGATCTGACGTTCCCCGCATCCCCTTCCCTTTAGGCCTGGAGGAGGGAATAGATGCCTTGTGGGGACCAACAGCTGGGCCTTAACTTTGCAGAGAGTTCTTTTTATTAAACTCTCCAATCCTTCTACTTTGAGTGCGTGATCCGTTTCCTACTGTTACCCTGACTGGTACGGTAGCTAAAATATACAAAACCACTGCAATAAGAAAAACCCAAACAAACAGGTTTTAGTGGACCAGAGCTAGAGGCCCTGAGATGGGTGGCTACCTGCCCAACTTTGCCCATGAGTTAGTGGCCCAGGTGGGCCTCCCGCCCCCTGTGCTGTTCCTCACACCTCAGGCTCTCTGGTCCCAGGGGGAGAAGGGCGCTCAGTCTGCCCGCGGAGAGGAAACCCCAGACCCAGGAGCAGTGGACGCTGGACCCTGGGAGTCCTGGGAGTGAAGGGGATGGCCCTTGCTCGCTACGGGCCAGCTGTCCCCACCCAAGCAGAAGCTGGTGGCCGATCAGACCTCAGAGGCTTTTGTAGGGCATCTCCACTTTGTCTGTGAGCTTTCTGCCACGTTACTTCATCTTTGGGTTCTGTCCCTTCTAAGGGAAAGCAGTGGGCTGGCCAGGGGCCCAGAATGCCCTGTTCCCCTCCTCTCTCTCACCTGCGTGTGGACACTGTAAAGCTCCCACCCTGAAAATAATGCCCAGTGTCCCCCTCAATGGCTAGTGATCAGTGCCTACTCCATGGCTTAGCCTAAGGCTCCGATTACACCTGACATTCACCTGCGACAGACGGAATGGATTGGCACCACTGTATAAATGAGCTTAGCAGAGCTCCACCTGAGAAAATACCTTGAAGAAAGGAAGAGCGTATTAGTCACAACGCTCAACGAAAACTTGCTCAAGTCTAAAAGGGCATTTGTGAAGCCTTAACCTCCTTGTCTCCAGGCTCAGGCTCTGGAGGTCTCCGTGCCCCCCTCTGTCTTGGCACTGCTGCATGCCCAGGCTTGGCTGTTGGTGGGCTGTTCCCCCACTAGCCGCAGCCCCTCCAGGCCCAGGGATGTGTATCGGAATAAATAACGAACACCTTCCTTCACCCCCATCTGGACTTGGTAAAAGTTTGCTTCCCTCTCACACACAGCTCGACATGGCTCTTCCTAGGGCGTGGGGGCACTTCCACTGGGTCATGCCGCAGCCCCACGGGAGCCTTCTCAAACACCTGTGCACAAGTGACTAGGGCACATTTGAAATATGACTAGCACAATGGAGGAACAGAATTTTGCATTTTACTTAATTTCCATTTACGTAGCCACGTGTATCTAAGTGGCTGCCATCTGGGCTGGTACAGCCTTGTAGCTTTTTGCTGGATCTTCTGATTCCAGCTGGAAGACGGGGGAGGTTTGGAGATCATTCTGAGACAGGCCTGGGACGTGGCAGTTGCCTCTTTTGCCCACGTTCCATCGACCGAAACTCATGCCTTGACCACATCCACCTGCAGCGGACCCTGGAGCTATAATCTCTCAGGCGCCCTGGAGATAGCGGAGTGAGTTTTGGCGAGAATGTAGCAACCTTTGCCCCACACCCGACTGATCACCTCCGTGCTTCCCAGACCTAAAAGTGCCCGGCAGGAGGCTCGCATTCAAGAAAGGTTTTTTGAATGAATAGATATGAACACGAGTAAGTTCATGTGTCTGAGTATCAACACGAATGAAGTGGTGAAAAAACGAGTGAAGCCTGGGCAGTGGATTCAGCTCCCAGTGGCTGCTGGGAGCTCCAGGCCACCTCTCTGACCCCAGGTGCTCCCTTCCAGGACCCAGAATACAGGGCAAAATGCAAAACCTCCAACACAAGCAAATAGCATCATTTAAATAGCAAATATTGACCCTGCAAGGAGATAAGTGGAATACAAAGTGCAGAAGCACCAGGGCAAACTCCCAGCCAAGCCAAGCATGTGGGAGGCCGTCTCAGAGCTGAGACCCCGGGGTCAGGGACAGAGTGGGCGGGGACGCCTTTAGGTGAACTTGCACACAAACCACCAGCGAGGGGCTTGTGGGCTGCATTCTAGGAACCAGGGTCTGTGTCAGAAGGTGGGAGTGGCCACAGGAGGGGTCCCGGGGCAGGGAAGGGGTGTGGGGGGGAGCCCAGGTTGGGGGTCAGGGGTCCTGAACTTTAACCTGCTGTGGGCCTGCAGGCAATCTCCTCCCTGCCCTGGGCTTTTGCAGCCTGAACAAGAAGGCTGGACATAGGATTTCTGAGGCCCCTTCAGCCTGAGAGACATGAAATTGAATCTCACCTCTGCCCCCAAGAAGCTGTACCGAGTCCAGCAAGACCTTTGACCTTCAGAGGCCTCAGTTTGCCCATCTATGAAATGGGAGGAATGCTGCTAACTTGGGTCTGTGGGAGAAAGCAGAGCCTGGGACTTAGGCAAATGGTCAGAGTAGCAAGAGATGGATGGACCACCTCCCTGATAAGCCTGGCCGCCCCGCCCCCAGCACTGAGGACCGGGGGTCTGCAGGGGTGATATGATCCCATGAGGTCTGTCTCCCTCAAGGAGATGGGAGATCCTTGAGGGCAGAGGCCCTGCCCAGCCGGGAGGGGTCGGGGGAAGCCTGACTTGTAAATTTCTATGGTGTGGATATCCCCACCACGGCCAATTAATTCCAAGCCACCTGGGCGTCAGGGAACACGGAGCTGGAAAGAGACGTCGCCGGCGCAGCAGGCTGGGGGTGGCCCTGGGGTCGTCCTCACAGGCAGCCTGAGTGAGGCCTCCCCTTCTGCAGGTCAGACCCCGTGTGAGTGCGTTGGAGCCATCAGAGCAGGCAGGCCGAGGCATCTCCTGGGCCCGCCTAGCCCCCGCCCTCAGCGGCCGCGCCTACCCCTGCCCCTCCCCACTGCTGGGGGACAGCAAGCCCCTGCTGGCTTCAGGGAGGCCTCGGGCAAGACTCTGCACGGCATTGACCATGGGTGGGTCCGGCTGGAGGGTCCAACAGGACTTCACTGGCACGTTGGCGTGTCTGGGGGCAGACTCGGCGTCTCTCCAGGGTGGCTGGTACTTGGGCTTCTGGGACATCTGGCTTTCCCAGAGGGAGCATCCCGGGAGAAGGAGGGGAAGCCACGTGGCCTTTTCTGCTGCAGGCTCAGAACCCAGGCAATGTCACTTCTGGCCCTGGATTCAAGTGGGGTGGGAGGGGGCTGTTGGAATCCAACTTCACCTCTTGACGGGGAGTGCAGGGCCAAGTGCAGAAGGACACATGGGGTGGGATACAGCTGTGGCCAGCAGGCACCAAAGGGGACCCTATAGCTAAGCTTTCACCTAGGTCAGTGCCTCTGTGGCAGCCTAGGGAAGGGCCCGATTCACAAAGTATTACTAAGAAAACGCTGGGTCATGACTCTCCAATAACGTGATAGTTAAGATCATCTGAGCAATAACTGTGTGCCAGGCAAGGAGTCCTCGGTGTACACACAGCTTATCTCATTTCTTTCTCACAATAATCCTATGGGGCAGGGGCTGTTATTCTCCCCATTTTACAGATGAGAAAACCAAGGTCCATAACAGTTAGGCAGTAGTCTCAATAACTTGCCAGGGAGAAGCACAGGCAGATGCCAGCATCGGGCCCCAGAGCACAGCTGAGCCCATAACCGTCGGCCCTTGGGTTCCCTTCCCGGGAACACCAGGGAAGGAGCAGAGCAGCAGGCCTGCCACTTCCTAGCTGTGTGGCTGCTTCCCTGAGGCCCTCTGGGTCCCAGCTTCTATGCCCACGAGACGGGATCCCAGGGCTTGCCAGGGGATGATGTAGAATCACGCATAGTAGTGTCAGGCATGGGATTGGTACAGAGCAAACGTTAAGTTCCCTTCCTTGGCCCCCTCAGGAAGGAAACTTGAAGACACTGCACAGAGCAAAGCTCTATTGTTCCCCAGGAGGGTGGAGACGGTGGAATTCTAGTGATGCTGTGATGAAAACCAACAGTGAACCCCACCTGGAAAAGGTAAAAGGGGTGATAACTGTAGCTAATACTTACCAAGTACATCTGAGCGCCTACTGTGTGCCAGGCTTCCTACTAGGTGCTTTGGATCGTAAACCCTCCCAACAAAGCTACAGGATGCAATAAAAGCGGCTGAGATTCAGGGAGTTTAAGCATCGGACCCGAGTCCCAAAGCAGTAACTGAAGAAGAAAAATTCGAACCCGGCACCCTCTCATTTCCTGCGTGCCCTGCGTCTTGCCGGGGCTCCTGAGAGGCAATGCTGAAACACAGAAGCTCAGTATTTGGAGGAGAAGTAGTTTGGAAATCACCTCTGGGAAAGGAAATGACAGCCTGCTGTCAATTACACGAATGAGTTGCTGGCCTATGGCCAGCTGGTGTCAGATCCAAACTCCTCTTGGAGCCCACGAGCCCCTGCCTTTTCTGGGTCCCTGGGACCTCTCTGATCTCATCTCCTCCCACGCCACCTCTGCTTGCCCCCTTGCTGCTTTTGCCAGTCACACCCCTGCCTCAGGGCCTTTGCACTTGCTACTCCCAGAGTTTGGAGTACTCTATCCACATACCTGGGCGTGGTCCCCCTTCACCTCATCCAGGTCTCTGCTCCAAAGGTACGACCTCAGGGAGTTCTTCCTTAACCATTCTATGTATCATTATACCCACCCCATTCTGTCCCATTATCCTGCCTTTTTTTCCTCTTTTGCCAAATAGCACTTGGTACTAGCTGACATTACATTTATTTATATTTATTTTCTGTCTTTCCCACTACAATGCCAGCCCTCGGAGGGCAGGGGCTTCATCTACCGTGTACAGCGCTGTATCCCTGGGGCCTGGAACAGGGCCAGCACACAGCAAGTGCTCAGTACAGAGTCACAGTCATAAAAGAGACTTGATTAGCAGGACAGAGGGCAGGGCACCGGGCTGAGAGCCTTGTGACTTAAAAATCACGCTGAAGGAGAATCTACTTAAGGTCTCATTTTTGTTTTTAATCAAAGCTTCATTGGTCTCGACGGATGGACACATCCTTGCCCACTGATTCCAGAATCTTCAGCAGGTCTTTCCTAATAAGGGAAATGTTGCTTCACGGCTGAGCATGACCCCACCTTACAGGCATTGCCCCGGAAAGGGTAGTGGCCATAATATCTTCACAGGACACACGCAAGGCATCTATTGCCCAAGACCCAGAGGCCCGGCTACGTCCCAGGTGTGCAACCATGCAGGGCCCGTGCTCAGAAGGGCTGCATGCTGCGTGTAATGCTCTGTCGTCACCATCTTGAAATTCTTAACGTTTAAACAAAGGGCCCACGTTTTCACTTGCAGTGGGCACCGTAAATGGCAGCCAGTCCTGCCCAAAGAATTGACCAACGGTGGAGCCTTAGGCTTTCCAGATGTTGGTTATTTGTGGACAGAGGTTCCTTGCGGGTCTGCTCATCCACAGCTCCCAGAGCGCCATCTGCATCGCCAGATGAATTCGCTGGGCACCTGTTGTGCGCCGGGCACTGTGTTAGATGCCAGAGGAGCAGAACGAAGGAGACATGGCACCTGCCCCTGGAGCTGCCAATCAAGATGAGAGACTGGCAGGTGAAGGGAGAGGTTACAGGGCTCTCGTGGGGGCAGGTTGGGCACAGAAGGAAGAGCATCGTCGGCCTGCGCGGGTCCAGGTGCTATTCGGCCCCAGGCAATCTGGCCCCCAAGCCCACACTGTCACCACCCCCACTAAAGCCTCTGCAGAGGCACCAGGGGGGAGGGAAGGAGGGGGACAAAGCAACATGGCTGGTCCTGGAACCACGAATTCTGGACCTGCCTGGGGCCCCGGTGCCCAGGAGGAGCCGGAGCCAAGGATGCTGACAGAGGATGCTGACAGGCTCAGGGGCACGGGCTTCGTCAGCTCCGTTTGATGGCTGTTTGGTGGGTGAAGGGAGGGAGCCCTGCAGGGGGTTAGACAGAGGGCTCTGTGTGATGACCTCTTGTCCGAGAGGGCTTCGCTGCAGCTACCGCAGCCCCTGGAGGAAAGCAAGGGGAACTCCCAGGAGGGAGAGAAATTCCTTTCAAAACATCTTCTCTGCTCCCCACGCCCGAATCCCCTCCTTTACTGGGCCTTGACCGTGAATCTCCTTCCATCCTTACAAGCAGCCGGCGTGTTTGTTATTAACCCCACGTGTCGGAGAAGGAAACAGAAGCATGAGAGCGGGAGTGGTGGGCTCCAGATCACACGGTGACAGAGCCGCAGGAAGAGAGCATCTGGGGGCCCGAGGGCATGGGCGCCCCAGCAGGGGGAGAGGCTCAGGCCAGCCGCCGGCTGGCGACTGTTTGCCACGGGGGATCCCCCACGTGGGTCCTTGGAGGGGGTGGCCGGCGCCCTGAGCCCCCGGGAGGAGCCGCCGAGGGGCGGGGGCGCTGCAGGAAAAGAGCCTCCAGCTACCGGGGCGCTCAGCATCTGCGCACTGGGGGGTCACGGCGCCCGCCCCGGCGCCCCGCCGGCAGCGCTTCCGCCTCTTCCGGGTTGTGCCGAGCGGATGCGCCGCCTGCGTGTGAACAGGGCTTGTTTTCCCTTCACGCCCTCGGGCTCCGTTTTTATGAAGAACTTCCTTCTGTTGGCGCCTTGGGAATATTCATTCCTGGCTTGCGCAGCGCGCGGGTGACAGTTGGGCTGGGAAATGTATCCGCGGCTTAATTAGGGCATCAGCAGACCGCGCCAAGAACCCGCCCCCGGACTCCAGGGACCCCAGAGCCTGTCCCCCGCTGCGGGAGGGAGCGTCACTGCTCCCGCCGTTGTGCGCACCATGATCGCTTCTGCTGCGCCTTCACTCACCCACCCGAGGGAGAGTCCTTCCCCGCCAGTGGGCGTCCTAAGGCCTCCTGCCGACCTGCCCCTCAGACAGCCCTGGGCAGATGGACCGTGATGGACCACCTGCTCTCCGTTTCCTACATCCTCACCAGGGCATCCTCAGGAGGATGGGATCGCATGTAGGTTTCACCCTGATTTTGAGGAAGCTGAAAGTGACATTAACAGGAAGGCTGGCAAAGCTGGGTATACACATCATCGGCCTGCATGGTTCAGGGCAGGGTGAGGGGGGACCTCACACCCCCAAAGCCCAGAAGAATACTGCAGAAGAAGGCCAATTGGATTGACAGTAAATGTCAAGCCAAAAAATAAATATTGAAAATTTGACTGCATATTAAATTAGAATCCTGCTATAAAAAAAAAATCTGGAAAAATATTTGCAACACATATGGCCAAGGGCGAGTTTCCTTAAATGTTAAAGCACTACTACAGTAGGATGAAATCAACAAGCCCAAAGAAAACGAGCAAATAGCAACAGGCCACTCTCTCAGAAAGGAAGCATAAACGGCTGCTAAAGAAATGAGATGTGCAGCCTTACTCATAATGACAGAAACAAACGTGGAGGGGGGAAATGACATGGTGGTGTGAATTGACAGAGAAACATCAAGACGTGTAGTCTCCTGGGAGAAAAGGACTGCAGGGAGGCGCTGTGAGGGGTTCCCACTGGATGGAAGGCCAGGACTGCATTCTGACTTCAGTGGATGGTGGGTCACTCACTCCTGGTGAGTTCAATGGGCTGTGCAGGGGTGAAGCCTGGGGTGAGTCTTCAGCCAGACTCTGTGCAAATCTCTGCTCCATCACCTCTCAGCTGCATGACTGCAGGCAGCTTACTTCTATTCTCCGAGCCTCAGTTTCCTCATCTGTAAAGTGAGGTCAGGATGTGCTTCCAGGGAAGATTAAGATGCAGTTAGCAGAAGGGAAGAGTCCAGGAATAAGGCTGAAGCTGAGAGAGGGAGACCTGGGAGGAGAAACAGAGGGGGCAGGCCTGGGACTGCCGAGGGGATGGGGTGAAGGTGGAGTTGGCCTTGGAGGTCCCACTTTCAAGGTTATCTGGCGGTGAAGGAAAGGGGAGAGCTTGAAAGAGGGATAGGATACAGAGGGGAAAATGGTCAGGTTGGGGAAGATGAACTACCCGCAAGCTGTGAAAATGACTTCAGGCTCCCAGGACCCCTGCTCTCCCAGCAGCATCTGAAAGCCAGGCCTACAGCTAATACTTACAAATGAGCACATTTTTTTCCCACCTATATTTTATTCTTTTAAAGAAAAAGATAAACAATTCAATAGAAAAAAGTGAGCAAGAGATTAGAACAGGCCCGTCATATAAGACTATGTGTAAATGGCCAATAAATCCATTAGAAATAAGAAAAGTGCAAATCACTACCAGCAGATACTGCGAATGCGCATATTTTATATGCCCCAATCCAGCAGAAGTCCTGGTTACGCTTGCAGGGCTGAGGCACACACGGGGCCCATCGGAGGTTGGGCCAAAACCCAGCCCCCCGGGCGTTGTTGGAGATGATGACATTTAACCCAGAGCTGCAAGGACAGCAAAGCCAGAGGAGCAGTCTGAAGCTTATGTGAAGAAGGAAGTGAAAACTCTGGCCTAAGGGGAGCCGGGCTCCATGGCCAAACAGCAAGGCTGACAGGAAAACAGATCCCGGGACTACAGCGGGGAGCGAGCCTGAAGCACGCGCTCTGGAGCGGTGATGGACACGCTCAACAAACACTAGTCAAGTACATCCCTGGAAGGAGGCTGTGAGACTTGTGAAAACAAGTTGTTCAAGCCTGTGCCCATGAGTACAGTGAGAACACAAAGACACGGTGGCCGTGAGGCCAAGAGCTGCTGGAGATGTCACCGCGGGTCGCAGCACTGACCGGGTCGGGCCCAGTGGCCCTGCCCTTGCAGCTCTTGAGGCAGGCATTGTGCCCCCTCACCCCCCGAAAAGTGTAATCGGAACGGGCAGAAGATGTCTTGCTAGGGCCGCGCAGCGGAGCCCAGGCTGTCCGGATTCACATGGTTGCTTTCCTTGATGCCGTGGGCTCCTTCCACAGAGCAGGAAACCCTACTCACCTTGGCTAGAGAAAGGGAAAGGTTGTTAGGGCTCCAGGGCTCACAGATTCCAGGGGCTGTAGGAGTGTGGCGGGCAGGCGGGTGAGGGCAGCGGTGGGGACCTCAGGAACAGGTCGCAGGACGCACACCGCCCTAGCGTCCCCGCCGCCGTTGTCAGGCCTCGGTTCCCCAGCTCCCGGGGCCTCCCGAGCAGACTTGGACAGACCAACAGACATATCTGATTGGCTACAGGTCAGCCAATGGGAGGCCCCCTCTCAACGCCTACTCCAATCAGCTCCAGGCTGGGCTTGCGGAGGGCAAGCCTGGTTGGGGAGAGGAAATGGCACAAGGCAAGCCAATTAACTGACGTCTGGGTCGTCCTGAGCGACGTGTGAGACGGAGGAGTGCCTGGCAGTGGGGTCAGCCGGCCTGAGCTCCATCCTGGCCCTGACGGGCTGTGAGCGCAGTGCATTCTCTCTCCGAGCCTCAGTTTCCTAGATTGCAAAATGGTAGTAATAATGCGTTCGTCACAGGATTGTTGTGAAGGGAAAATGACATCATAAACAGGAGAGTGTTTTGTAAACCGCAAAGCTAGAGGCCAGTCGTTTTATTTCACACCAAAGGGAGTGAATGTTTGGGGGTTTTATTGTATTTTACAATGAACCTTGGTCCACCCCCAGCCGACGCTGGACACGGGTCAGACATTAGAGCTATATTCTCAGCCTGTGAGAGAAAATGCATACAAGGTTTCCTCCAGAATGCACTGGGCAGCACAATCTTAGCTCTGGTGGCACCTCTGCCTCCAGGGAAGCTGATTAGGCCCTCCGGGTCTCAGTTTCCTCATCTGCAAAGTAGAATCCTTGCCCCGTTCACACATTGCTGGAGGATGAACTTACTCTGTTTCCTCTTCCCTCTCTTCCTGCCTGGGGTTCCTTGGTTGGTAGCAGCCCTTGGGAAGGACAGGAACCCTTGGAAACATTTCCGCATCCTCACCAAACTCTCCCTCTTCCAAAATCCTCTGACACTCTGGCCATCTGCCCGCACCGCCCAATGCCAGACAAGGGTGCATTCTGCATTCCAGTTTTAATGTTTCAAGTGCATCGGTAACACTTTCACAACTGGATTATAAGCCTGAGAGGTTGTCTTTAACCTCTTTTGTGGAAATCACAACTGTTGTCTGCGTGACCAGAACGGGCACCCAGCAAAAGTTTGTTAGAGGAACCGGAACAGAACAGCTGGGCTTCCGGACTCAGGGCTCCTTCCCGTCCTGCTTGCAGCCTCCTGATACCACACGGTCCTCAGCAGCCCCACAGCTTCACTTTCCCAGACCCCAGATCCTGGGACCCGGCGAGGAGGGGCTGCCGCTCCCGAGCTCTCACCCAGCCCTGCGGGCCCGGGTGTCATCTCCTGCAACAACTGACAACGACGCCTCTACCGCGCTGGTGTCACTTTTAACACTGAACATTCGCACCCTCGGCTGACTGCGCAAGGAGGCCCCAGCAGAGCCGCGTGCAGCCGCACCCCACGTGTGGAGCTGCTAACCCGGCAGTTGTTCAGCAGGTTCTCTCCGCCCCACATCCAAACGTGTTACTTCTGGAACGGAGCTGCACGAGCACCGAGAAGCAACAGCGGGACGTGCCTGTCCCGCGCTGGCCTGGGGAGGCGATGGCAGGCAAAGATGTGGGGCCTGGGCCGCTGCCCCCTGCACACAGCTCCCCAGAAGTAAGAGGGCGAAGAGAAAAAGGAAAGGGAAAGCGCGTCACCACAGCGCTTTAAATGTTTTATTAGAGCTGCATGTTTACCACGTTTTCAAAGAATATTTCATGACGTAATGGTTAGCGACAAAAGCGGCAGGCAGAAGCCTATGCACAAAGTGACAGCAACTCTGTAATGTGCGGGGTAGACATCACCACGGCTCACCTCTATCCCCCTGCCCTCAACTGCCAGGCGCGCTGAAGGATCTCACTTCCTCACCCGCGGAGCTCAGGCATGGCCACGTGACTTACTTTGGCCAATGACGTGTGAGAGAAGTCAAAGCGTCACTTCCTGGTGGCAGCCTTTAATTGCTGGCTCCTGGCTCCCCAGCTCACACTCCTGCAGCTTCAGGCGCCCTGGGCCAGTGGATGGTGTGCAGGGGCCAGGAGGCCGCAGGAGCCACCGTAGGGGGGAGCGGCACCCCTGAGAGTCACCCCGACTCCAGCGGTGTGGGTATGAGCAGAAATAAACCTTTGTGCTGTTAAACCACTGAGATTTTTGTAGGGTTTCCCCAGCAGCATGAACTGTCCTATATTGACTGATATAATAACTAGATGAAGGGAGTTCCCTGGTGGCCTAGTGGTTAGGATTCTGGACTTGTACTGCTGTGGTCCAGGTTCAATCCCTGGTCAGGGAACTGAGGTACCCACAAGCTGTGGAGCCAAAGAAAGATCAAAAAAAAAAAAAAAAAAGCAAAAAAATATCATCAGAAAACATTGCAGTCATGGGTGACTTTTGTTTTTGAACTTTTCTAAAATTTCCAGATTTTGTATGGTCAACACATACTACTTTTTTTCTTTCATTTTTGTTGAGATACAATTGACGTATAGCATATGTTTAAGGTGTTCTTTTGTGATTTTAAAACGACGTTGTTAGTTTTATCCATCACTAGCTTTTTAAAGTAAATACATGTGTCCTTGGAACTGTGCTAGAGGCTTCAGCTATGTCATTTCATTTCATCCTCAGAAAACCCTAAAAGGATTTTCTTGTTTTAAAAAGGAGAAGTCTGAGCTTTAGAGAGATTAGGAGTCAGGTAGTCTATACTCATTATCCCATTTATCTCCTAAGAGGCTCCAAGTATTTTGTTCCAGTTTCAAAGATGAGGCTTAGAGTAAAGTGAGTTACCTAAGGCTAATCACTTGGGAACTGAGGGAACCAAAATTGAAACAACAATAACCAGGACGGCAGACGTCTTTACTGGATGCTTCCCTGTGCAGGGCCAGGTATGATCTCATTTTATCCTCTCAGTAACTCGGTGATGTAGGTACTAGCATTATCTCAACTTTCTAGATGAAAGAAATGGAGGCTCAGAGAGACTGAGCAACTTGCCTAGGGTCACAAAGCTAATAATTTGCGGAGCTGGGACTGGCATCTCGGTCTGTCCAAATTTTGGTCAGCTCATTTTGCCGAGAGCAGAAGTGGTACAAAAGGTGCCTTTAGGTATTGCACACATGAACATTTTTAAATTAAATTTCTATTTTATCAAAATATTTATGCAGAAAAAATTTTAAGTCAAATGGTTCCGTGAAAGTGATAATAAAAATCAGCAATCCTCCCTCTCCTCTCACTACCCAGCCCCCTCCTCAGCAGCAACTACTTTCAACTCATTTAGCTCTTCCTTCTGACATTCACTTTGATATTTCTAAATATCATTCTTGACCATTATTGTTTAGATACTTATTGGCTTCCTCCTGTGTAA
The DNA here is from genome assembly GCF_963924675.1 of Phocoena phocoena. Classification (NCBI taxonomy): domain Eukaryota; kingdom Metazoa; phylum Chordata; class Mammalia; order Artiodactyla; family Phocoenidae; genus Phocoena; species Phocoena phocoena. Next base: position 629,676 of record NC_089225.1, on the reverse strand, counting down.
GATTGCTGATATGCTCCACCAGACATCACACACAAACCCACACTTTTCCTTCCAATATAGTTCTATGACAGTTGCTAAAGGAATACTCAGTACTTACATTATTTATATGTATATTATTCATAGCTAAATAAAATAGTATATAATGGTTGTAATTGCTATCTTCTACAGTTTTTTGTTTTCCCTGGAGTTAGTAATTACCTCAGTTTTTCATTTAATTAGTTTTTTTAGGTAACATCACTAATCCATCCCACAAACATGTCTAAACATCCAGTGATATATTCAGACACATCTGGTAACGTACCTGTTCTATTTTTTTCTTAAAGCCCTCTGTCCTCCTTCTCCTGCCTGACCAGTTGCTCTCCTGTCTGGCTGTCTAGTAGAAGTACTGACGTTTCTGTTCATCGTTATCCTGAGACTTCCCTTCACCTCTTTCTTGTGTTGGTTCCTTGTTTCTTAGATCCTAAGCCATCTTCTTTCTTGGTTGACTCCATTCATTTTGCTGTAATATGTACGCCAGTAGCTTCCTTGGAAACTGCATATGGGAGTTCAGTTATTGGATAATTGATTGACAGTTTGGATGAATGCCTAAATCTTGGTTGGAAATCATCTTCCCCCAGAATTCTGAAGGCAGCTCTCTATTAGCATCTGGTATTCTGGGTTGATGTTAAGAAGTCCCATGATCCACATTATGTGTCCTTTTCAGCCTCTGAAGTCTTCTAGAATCTTCTCTTTATCTCTGATGTTCTAAAAGAATTATTTAATAAAATTCAATGTTTATTTTTATTTTAAAAAAGCTTTTAAGGGGGACTTCCCTGGCAGCCCAGTGGTTAGGACTCCGTGCTTCCACTGCAGGGGGCTCAGGTTCAATCCCTGGTCGGGGAACAAAGATCCTGCATGCTGAGCAGCACAGCCAAAACAAAAAAAGCAAGTTTTTAAGAAGTTAAACTGGATAGATAATGCCATGAATTGACTTTTATATATTTTAACCCCAAGCCAGGGGGGAGATACTAGAAACTGGAAAGGAGGTAACCTATCAATTTGAAGATTATTTGACTGTTTACTTGGAAATGCCACAAGAATCAACCGAAAACTTATTGAAAATGACAAAATAATTGAGTAAGGTAACTGGATACAAAATTAGTTTCCTATTATCTATAGCTTTGAAATATGCAGACAATAGCCAGTACTAAAATACAATGGAAGAAGACTCCATTAGCAAAAGCAACCTAGAAATAAACTCCTTTTAAAAAGTGCAAACGCTATGTGAAGAAAACTTTTTGAATGCTACCAAAGAATACAAACGTGAACTTATACCGCATTCATGGAAAAAAGACTCAGCATTATAAGGATGTCAGTCCTCCCTAAGTTATAATCTACACAGCAACATAATCATAACGACAGCACCAGCAGGACTTTTCGTGGAACCAGACAAGTTGATTCTAAGGTTGATATGGAAAGATACCCAAGCAGGATTAGCCAGGAAAAGTTTGAAAAAGAAATATACAGAGCAGAGATAATTCTATCAGATATTTCTGTGTATTTAAAATCTATTATACAGCTAAAATAATTTAAAGTATAGTGCAGGTCCATGGATAGACATATAATGTAGAAATGGTAGGAAGTCACCCAATATATATATATATATATATAGGAAGTTACTATATAGTCAAGTTGGCATTTTAAAAACAGGATTTATCCATATTTGGTATTGGGACAATTGGCTACCCATCTGTAAAAGAAATGAGTTTACACCCTCACTTCATATGTTACACCAAAATAAATTCTACATGAACCGAAGGTTTAAATGAAATCATGAAAGCCTTAAAGGAACAGGAGAAAACAGAAGATATTGACTCTCTCGCTATTCCAGCTCAATGCCTGGCAACCGTGAGCAGTCCCAACTTGTGGGTTGTTGACTGAATAACAGATTGACTGTCAGCTTCTGGACTAGATGCCGTACTAGCAGCTGCGGATCAGAAGGTCTGGACTAGCTTTGCTGCATGGCATGGGTTTGGTTCTACCAGTGTTAAAACATTTTTGGCTTTGAGCTAATGTTTCGGGGTTTTTTTAAATATTTATTTATTTGGCTGCGTCGGGTCTTAGTTGCGGCATGCGGGATCTTTAGCTGCAGTTTGCCGGCTCCCTAGTTGTGGCATGTGAACTCTTAGTTGTGGTATATGGGATCTAGTTCCCTGACCAGGGATCGAACCCAGGCCCCCTGCATTGGGAGCGTGGAGCCTTAGACATTGGACCACCAGGGAAGTCCCCGAGCTAGTATTTTAAGACTGAGAGATTGCCCATACAAATGGGGATTTCAGACTTACCCTGAAATGTCTAAATGTCTGGCAGCACTGGGCCCTCACTCCTGCACTGCACGGGACAATCAAATGAGCTGCTGACCTGAGGATGTGGTGTGGGCTCCAGTGACCAGAGCGGGTGAAGGGGCACGGTGGCCCATGAGCCGGGAGCCCTGGGGTGGGGGTGAAGGGGTGAGGCTGTAGTTGAGGCGGGGGGACGGGGGGCAGTTCCTAGGTTGTCGTCACTCAGGCAAGATGTCATAGCAGAGGCAACAGAAGGGACAGGCTTGGCCAGAGGCAATTTAGGGTGTGAATCCACCAGGCTTGGGGACAGATGGGAGGTGTGGCGCTGTGTGTGTGTGTGTGTGTGTGTGTGTGTGTGTGTGTGTGTGTGTGTTTGGGGTGGGCAGGGGAACTCTTGGAGGAGGAACGTGGAAAGTACCTCAAGATTCTCACTCAGGCGGGTAAATGCTCATGAACACGGAAACCAGATCAGGGCACACTCCTGCTTAAAATCTACACCTCTTGCCTGAGCCATGTGGCCACGGCTCATCTCTCATCCTTTGCTCTCACTGCGCTCACCTTGCACACCAAGCCTTGGGCCATCACAGAAGCTGCCGGGGGCTTTTTTGCCTCAGAGCCCCCGTTCTTGCCGTTCCCCTGCCTGACACGCTGTTCCCCTGACTCTTTAGCGGGCTGGTTCCCCCTCACCCATCAGGTTTCCTCTTAAACATTTTCTCCCAAAAGAGGTTTGGAATATGCCGAGGGATAGTAAGAAGGCTGATTCCATGGGGGCTTTGGGGGCCCTAGAAAGACATGTAGATTTCTGAGTGCAAGAAGGCTTTGAAGGGGCTGGCGGTGCTGGGGGCACAGAGACTGGATCTGATTTACCTCCTGAAAGGCTGCCTCTGGCACCTGCTCGGGCAGGAGATCCCAGGGCCAGAGGGACAGCAAGAAGGAGAATTCAGGGTACCTGTCCGGACAAGGAGATGGCAGGAGCAGTGGCATTAAGACAGGTCAGGAGGTATTTTGCGCATGCGCGGGGGTGGGTGGGGTGAGAGCCGTGGGTGTTGGCAAAGACAGTCAGGGGACTGCTTGGGTTCCAGCCCCAGCAGAGGGGAGGGTGGTGGTGCCGGGGTCCTAAGGCGGGGACCCTGGGGCAGAAAAGCACCAGGCAAGTGTTGAAGAGCTCCCTTCCATGGTGGGCCTGGAGAGAGTCTGATGGCAGTGGCGCTGGGGGCGGGGGAAGGGGGCATCTCAGCCCCACCAATCACGCCGGAGGGTGTGTACAGGTCTGCAAAAGAGAAAGCTGTGGCTACAAAGCCCCTGGCCTGGCTGCAGCCTGACTGACAGAAAGCACAGGGCCAGTGACCGGGGAGCAGGCAGATTCCACCTGTGACACGCCTCCCGCCCGCCCCTCACCGTGTTGGTCAAGCTCGTCTGGAAAGTGAGGGTCTGGTGGGGAGACACGGAGGCTACCGCAAGGGGGCCCAGCACCCGAGGACCTCTGCTTTGTTCCCAGAACGGGTGGCATTTAGTTCAGCTACTGTGCAAAACAGGAGTTAATGCTGTCCTTCCAGTGCAGCTGTGCACCTTGAGACCACATACCGCACCTCTCTGGGCCACCGTTGCTAGTCCGTAATACTAGGAGTTCATTGGTACGGAAATCAGGTAACTGGAGAGTACTAAGACCCCTAAAGGCTTCTCATCTGAGCTTACGTGCTCGTGACCCATAATTATGCTACTGAGCCTTGAATGAGGCCCAAAGCCTCACTTCCTCACACTCAGAAGCAAGCCCGGTTATTCCCATTGTACAGCCGAAGTCACTAAGGCGGTGAAGTTCACACAGGCGAGCAGGCGGGCGACCCAGCGCGTATCCACCTGGATGCCTCCCAGGCCTTCGTTATTTTATTAGGCAGCTCCCTCCACCGGGAACATCACCTCCAAAGGCAAAGTTCTGCTACCCAGGCACTGTCCCAACCCTTCCTCATTCCTCCTGATTCGAGAAACTTAACGGAGCTTTTACTCTGTGCCCGAGCTCTTCTAGACTCTGGGGGTTCCATAACAAAACCGGGGACGCCCATATCTCGAGGGAAAGTGAGCAGGAAGAAAGGGTAGAGCTGACAGGCTGGCCTCTCTGTGGAGGTGACATGGGAGCAGAGACTGAAGGAAGCGAGGGAGCCGTCAGGGCAAGGGCAAAGGCCCCGAGGCAGCCACCCAGGAGGCCGGTGAGACTGGTATGCAGGAGCACAAAGGGGTGTGAGCGGCCGGGATGGGCATCCGGGTACTGGCTGACACTGGGGTCACCTAGTCTGGATGTCAGGGGTTGCCAAGCTCCCAGGGGATCCCCTCGGCAGTCAGGATGTCTCAAAGTTTAAACGTGGCTCTGCTGAGGTTTTGAGCAGAGAACAAACACGACCTGCCATCCTGACATAAAGGTTTCTTTATTTCAAGTTTAAATCCTTTTGTCTTTAAGCACTGATTTTACAAAATGTGATAGTTCCAAAGGGGAGCTTCATTTCCAACTGAATTTGTTCATGTTAATTGCCTTCCAAATACATCGCAGCTAAGATGTGTATATGTTTTTACGTGTGCGTTGGAAGAAAGCACACAGAAGCAGCTGCTTTTTCAATATGCTTGGCCAGTTTCCCATCTCTGTCGGTCAATCCACCACAGTCACGCGAGGGGAGAGTTGTCTGGACCTCGTTGTACATACTGAACCACCTGGGTGATGATTCATCTTCTCTGCTTGTACAACAACTCGGGACATTAAGCCAAATGCCTGATTACAATTTTTGAAGGAGGGCTCTTTTTTTTTTTTTTTTTTTGCAGTACGCAGGCCTCTCACTGTTGTGGCCTTTCCCGTTGCAGAGCACAGGCTCCGGACATGCAGGCTCAGCAGCCATGGCTCACGGGCCCAGCCACTCCGCGGCATGTGGGATCCTCCCGGACCAGTCAAGTATAACTTGGTTCCTGTCCTCTGCTGTCAGCCAATCAGCATCTGCTGACAGGGCCCAGAGGCCTTGGCTCCAGCCCCACGGTGTCACCCACGAACAGCCTCCCACCCCACATGCCCAGGGTTTTCTTCTGACACAGGGTTTTCTTGACAATCCCGCTGATTGTGTGTGGAGACCAGGCTGTAGAGGGACAAAAGGAGAACTTGGGAGACCAGGTAGGGGACTGTAGCAATCACCCAGCAATAGATGGGTGCAGCCGTGGGGAAAGTGTCAGATTCTGGAAAGACCCAGAAAGACAAGGGTGAAGGATGACGCTTATGTTTCTAACCTGAGCTGAGGTGAACGGAAGGACCATGGGCTGAGAAGGGCAACTCTTTTGAGAGTTCTGTGTCTTACCCCTCCTTCCAGGCAGCACATCTCCAAGGGGAAGAAAGGAGGGTTTCCAGGTCGCACGTGCCCCCTATACACACACCCTCCGTGTTTTAGAGCTTCCTGCTCTGTTTCTGAGCCAGGCCCAGAACAATCCAGCCTTTCCGGCATCAAACAAGCCAAGCACAGGGTTACCCCATGCTTTCCACAAAAATCCCAGGCCCCTTAGATCCCATGTGTAGCCCAGACATAAACTACACACGCAAGATGTGGAAAGCCCACGGATGACCTTCCTGCCTAGCGTCCACTATGGGTTAAGCGATTCTCAGCAAGCATTTCCATTTTCCATATCTCCACTTTTGCCTCCAGACAAGTTCCAAAAGCATTAAAAAAACACAGCTCACCTCTTCTGGCCTCAGCTATGGTGGGTGATTTCCCACAGTGCTACCTGTTGTTGGGCCCAATGGTCTGACCTGGGATTTGACACCCTCCACCTACTGGAGGCTATCTGGCCTTGGCGGCAAGCAAGGGCTGCCACCAGCCCCTCTGAGCTGCGTCCAGGCCCCAAGCTCACCAGCCCAGAGGAGGGGGTGCCTTTTTCTAATTCCCATGAAGGCACCGTGTGGGCTGAGAGCAGTCCTGCTCGTGGCAGGGGCTGCGGGTTGATCTCTAGTGTCTGTTCCCTCCTTCTTTCTCAGTGTTAGGAGTTTTACCAGGATCCAGGTTCCCCTGGAACTACATTTCCCAGCCTCCCTTGCAGCTGGGTATGGCCATGTGACTAGGCTCCCACCAATAGGGTGGGAGCAGAAGTATCACCTGGCAGCTTCTGGGAACCCTCTAAAAGGACAGCTGGTATATGACCTCTACCCCCTCTTTTTCTCCCATTTTATCATGAAAATTTTCAAATATACAGAAAAATTGGAAGAGTTATACAGTGAACATTCACACATCCACCCCCTAGATTCTATATGATCTAGCATCGATCTCTCTACCTATCATCTATCTATCCATCCTTCTATCCCTCCATCAATATTCCTATTTTTGATTCATTTCAGAGTAAATTGCAGGCACCAGTATACTTCCCTCCAAATATTTCTGTGTATATTTGTGTATATATACTTTTTTACATATAATGAACAAACTTTAAGTGCACATTTGCTGAGTCCTGACAAACATATGGAGAACCAGCAGTCCAGAAAATTCCCCCACACCCCTTCCCAGTCAATCCTCAACCTTCTCCCCACTGCTAGGCAACCATTGTTCTGATTTTCTCCACCATCAATTAGCTTTTCCTGCTCTTGAATTTCATTTAAATGGATCATTCACACAATATATACTCCTGTGTCTCATGGGTTTGGGTCCGCATCATGTTTTCGAGGGTCATCCTTGTTGTTGCTGTTATCAGTGGTTTCTTTCTATTGGTGAGTGGCGGTCCACTGTGTGAATATACCCATGCCCCTGTTGATGGACCCTGGGCTGTTTCCAGGCTTGGGCTATCGTGAATAAAGCCATCTTTTGAAGGATGTTTCTATTGTGAAGAGTCTTGGAAGAAAACATGTCTCTCCATGGGGCAAATGGTGGGTGTGCTTAATTCCTGTTATAAAAGCTCCAGGTTCCCTAATCTCAGGGTTCCTCCCCTGTAACACACCTCACTGCATGTGCAGCATCCATCTGGGCCCATCCACGTTGCTTCCTGGGACTTGGGAACAAGAGGAACTGACGCAAATATGCTGACGCTCTTGCTACTTGCTGTGCTGTGAGTAATAAAGTCCGTGGTTCTCGCATTTTCTGCCAACCTCTGTAAAACAGTGGCAGGCTGACACACTAGCTTTCATGTTGAGTAAAATCTCAGCCCCTTCATAGTTCTTGACACTGAACATTCTTGTAACACGTGTTTTGGTGACCATATGTTTGCCTCCTTCCTCTTTGCCCTTCCATCCTGCTGTCTGGGGTGCAGATGTGATGGCTGGAGCTCTAGGCACCATCTTGGCCCATGAGGACCAGGGCTTTTCTCTAGGGATAGTGATGCAGGAAGGTGCAAGGAGCCTGGGTCCCCCAGGTCTTTACAGATCAAAATCACCCTACTAGCTCTGGAATTTCACACGAGAGAGAGATGCTTTGCTTACTCTATTGTTACTATGGTGTTTTCCAACCCTATCTAATACAACCCACATCATCACTCATCCCTTCTGAGATATCTTCCCTTCCATCACTCCTCCCCTTTCCCTGTTAGATAACGTACATTGCGCTCACCTCAGCGAATGACCCTGTCATGCCTCTAGTCCTTTCCACAGTGATTGCTTCCTGCGTCTCAGTGCCTAGTATAGTGTCTGGCACCCAGTAGGTGCTTAGGAGATGGTAATTGACAAAGTGGACAAATCCATAAAAGAGAAACTCAGGTTAGTAATGGTGAAAAAGGCCCATCCTCCAAGTGGTGGAACAGGAAAAACATTAGATTGATAGGGAGGGAGTCAGAGCTGTAGGCCTGTGCTGTGTGACCGTGAGCATAGCACCTGCCTCTCTGGGCTCAGTTCTCTGGCTCTGCTCAGGTGATGAATGTCCATGGACCCCACTGATTCTTTGTTTTTTAAAGATTTTTTTTTTGATGTGGACCACTTTTAAAGTCTTTATTGAATTTTTTACAATATTGCTTCTCTTTTATGTTTTGGTTTTTGGCCCTGAGGTATGTGGGATCTTAGCTCCCGGTCCAGGGATTGAACCCATGCTCCCTGCATCGGAAGGTGAAGTCTTAACCACTGGACCACCAGGGAAGTCCCCCCACTGATTCTTAAGCCCTGTACTAACCCTGAAACCTTGGCCTTCCTGGCCATGCTTCCCTGCATCCTCTCCTATATCTTACGGTGGACCAGTAGCATCTCTTGGTGGCCAAGGGAGGACCATCCCTTGCTGGACCCTGGACTGCTCTCCACCCCAAGGTTGGGGAAATGTAGGTGTCTGGGCCGCTCAGCAGCTGGGGGAGACTGGCAGCTGTAGCAGCTCAGCTGGTGGCATCAAGTTGCTGGGTGCCTGGTCACCATGTTAATCTGCTCTTGGTGCCACTAATACCAATTTGTGAGCAGACAGGCCAGCTGTCAGGCAACTGTGGGCAGATCAGTATGTGGTTTGATTTTATGGCTTAGGGCTGGAATTAGAAATTAATTAGCAGACTTAAGTTTCTGGAGCTGTTTCGGACAGGTAGCTCCCAGGGGCCCGGTGACACCCATTCAACCCAGTGACCCCTTCCATCCTGCTGCCATCCGGGGAGTCGGTTCTGACTCCAGCGCTGCTGCTGGGCAACCTGGCGGAGCCCCTTTCCCTCTCTGTGCTCAGCCTCCCTGTCTGGACCACAAAGGACTTGGGCTGGATGCTCTCTGCCATCTTCCCAAATCCAACCTCCTGTGATTCTCACTGGGCACAAGATGACCAGCAGGGAATAGAGCCCAGCAAGCCCTCTGTCCACCCCCTGTCCCCAGTGGGACCACTTCCCCCATGGTGCCCTTGTAATCTTTGCTGAGCTCCAGTATCCCCGTTTCCAGAAAAACCAGGCAGTAACGTGGAATGATCTGAAGCCGCAGTGCAGCTATGTCACCCCCTCCATTGAATCCTCCACCACTGCTGGGAAGGAAGCCCCTAACTTTGGCTGCAAGGCCCTGCCTGCCCGAGTTACCCCTCTCATCTCACAGCGCCCCCCACTCCCCACCCCATCGCTCACAGGGCTCCAGCTATAGCAGCCTTCCTGCTAACCCTCTAAGTGCCACCTTCCTGCCGGACACAAGGTCCTTCCACTCTCTGCTCGGTGGGAACCTCCCCACTGCCCCCCCCACCCTATCCTCCTCCAGGTCTTTGCTCTGATCCCTGCCCTCCCCGACCCTCGTTAGCGCTCCCTGTGCGTTTCCATGGTACCACTCAGCATAGTGGGAAGCATAACTCTTAGGGTCATTTGTCATTTGCTGTCCATCACCTCACCTGGCCGTGAGTCCCCTCAAGGCAGGAGCACGTCTGTTTTATTCGCACCTACTAGTTGTCCCCTGCCATTTATTCTCTCTCTCACACAGTGACAGACCTGATTCTTAGCTTGGCCAGTGTTCACCCCAAATAAAGACCCCGTTCCCAGCCTCCCTTGCAGTTGGGCGTGGCCATGATCCCGAGGTCTGGCCGACGGGATGTGAGTGGGAGGGGTGGGTACCACAGCCAGCTGTGCCCATCCTGCTGCACCTCTTCCCCTGGTGGGATGCAGGGGTAAGGCAGGGACCCCTTTGGGCCATGCGAACAGGGGCTTCACTCCAGAAGTGCCGAGAGACAAGGCAGAGGGGCCTGAGCAACGTGCCGGCTGAGACTTTGACAAGAGAGAATGTCATGGTCAGGGCCCTCCATAGAAACAGAGCCAATGGGATATATAGAGATATACCTAAGGGGACACTTATTATAGGCATCGGCGCATGTGATTATGGAGAGCGAGAAGTACCACCGTCTGCTACCTGCAAGCCGGCGCCCAGGGATGCTGGTGGTGTTGCCGCAGCCCAAGCCCAAGGAGGCGGGAACCAGGGAGCCAATGGTGTGAGTCCCAGTCTGAGTCTGAAGTCCCGAGAACCTGTTACAGGGAGGGCATCCTGTAACCATGCTCAGTGATTTGTACCTCAGTGGGTGTGGGTTTGGGAGCTCACCGAGCTGATCCAGAGCTGGTCTGAGTGGAGGGAGGGGGAGGGAGTGGGGGCTGGAAAACGAGGAGGGAGGCCAAAGCTGCAGGTCACCTCCTTCCCAAGCTGGGCTCGGGAAAGGTTGACAGAAGAATGGAGCACCGACACCTACTTTGCCAGGGAGAAAAGACACGTGGCAGTCCTTCCACCCCATCAGGGATTCTAGGTCCATCCCCTTTGGGGGGTGCAGGGCGGTGGCTCTGAGCTCCACCAGTCACGGCTGTCCCCAGCGGGAAGGGTTCCCTGAGGCCACGGGGGCCAGTCCCCTGCCTCAAGGCAAAGATCCACCCAGGCCAAGCCGGATGGATGTGCACAGGCCGACACTTAGGCTGCACGTGTCAGGAATTACCCACAGAAGCCGGGGCTCAGGAAGATCCCACGTGGCTTGGCTTTGCCACATCCCGCCAGAGATGCAGTGCAGGTGGGCCAGGCCCGAAACTGGGTAGACCAGAGTGCCGGCTCAGCCAGAAGATGAGTCAGCAGGTGGTTGTGTACTTTGTGCAAGTCTCACCATACGAAGGGATCCCCGGGCTTCAGCTCACAGCAGGCTCTGCCGGGGAGGTGAAGCTCCATCTGCAGTCATGACAGTGCAGAGGGACCGGGGCTGAGTGGGAAAGAACAACCGTGGGAAGGAAGTGAGCATCTGTGGCCTGGAGCCTGGCCCCCAAGTGTACCTTGCTCTTGAGTAACCTGAGGCAAATCACTGCCCTGCTCTGAGTTCCGCTTTCCTTCCTGAAGAGGCTTTGGTCTCCACCACACCCAAGGCTGATCAGGTCTGTCAGGGCTGCTTATGAGCTGTGTGACCTTGCACAAGTGACTCGACCTCTCTGAGCTCCAGCCTTGTCAGCCGTGGAAAGAGAAGTATCACCACAGCTGTCTCGGAGGCTTTTTTTTTTTTTTAATTTATTTTATTGAAGTCTAGTTGATTTACAATGTTGTGTTAATATCTGCTGTACAGCAATGTGATTCAGTTATATATATTCTTTTTCAGATTCTTTTCCATTGTGTTTTATTATGGGATATTGAATATAGTTCCCTGTGCTCTACAGTAGGACCTTGTTGGTTATCTGCGTTTTTTAAATATTTATTTATTTTATTTATTTAGTATTTTTGGCTGCACTGGGTCTTAGTTGCGGCCCATGGGATCTTTGTAGCGACGTGTGGGCTCTCTAGTTGAGGCACGCGGGCTTAGCTGCCCCACAGCATATGGGATCTTAGTTCCCCGATCAGGGATTGAACCTGCATCCCCTGCATTGGAAGGCGGATTCTTAACCACTGGACCGTGAGGGAAGTCCTGGTTATCTGTTTTACATATAGTAGTTTGCATCTGCAAATCCCAAACTCCCGATCCATCTCAGAGGCTTCTTACGAAAATTAAAATGAGGTACCAATGACAGGCACCTGGAATGAAGAGGCTGACCCATTCAATACAGTGAATGGGCCCCTTGGTCACAAACCCCGGCTCCGGACACTGCTGCCTGGTCGTCTGCTTCTGAATCCCATCACTTAGTTCCTGGTGTGTCTCCGTTGCACAGGGCTCAGGGCTGGCCCCAGGACGCAGACCTCAGACTTGCCTGCAGCAAAGCTGACTCAACCTCCAGCCAGTATCTAAAAAGTCAAGATCTCTCTCTCTCTCTCTCTCTCTCTCTCTCTCTCTCTCTCTCTCTCTCTCGCTTGCTCTCTCTCTCTCTCTCACACACACACGCACACACACATGCACTCAAGTGTGTACACACACATACATACACAGACACACACCTTGCATTTCTGCCTATTCTAGATAAATCAGAAGACTGGGCCACCCTAGGTGCCAATTCCTGCCGGGTACCAAGCAGCTGTCGCCGAACAGCAGCTGCCCTTTCAGACAGGAGCCTGGGCTCTCCTTCCCCCAAGGCCCCCTTCCAGCCCTCTAGGTGACCTCTCACTTGCCCCTTCCTCGCGCCCTGACTGCCCCTCGGGTCACTGCAGTCCTGGCATCCTCCTTGCTGCTCTGTGTCTGCTGGGCTCATCTCTCTGGCATCTTCTCTCTGCACCCCCTAAGCCCAGCCAAGCCAGCAGCCCGGAGCCCGGAGTCGGATGCAGCCAACACCCAGCGACTGTGGTGCTTTGCTCTTTTGCCACAATGCCCCACTGTGACCACGCGTGGGGCTGGCACACGCTTTGGGACAAAGCAGGTGCTCATTGTGGACTGGCTGTTTGAGCGACTGAAACTGGTACCTCTTTAAGAAGATCAGAACTCAGTTTCTGTGCTCCCTGGGGTGTAGGGTAAACACACGGCATCGGGCCTGGCCAGGGAGGCGCGTGGGGCCGCCTGCCCACGCGGACCCTCCAGCTCTTTCCTCTTCTCAGCTGACCAGGCTGGCAACACCCCGGGTGGCCTTTGAGGCCCCAAGGCTGAAGATCTCATAGCTGTGGGCAACTTGGATCCCCAAAGGGCTATGTGGAGTGAAGCCCCTGCTAACTAGTACCTGTCTCCTGGACTGTTGGACGAGAGCGATATGTCTCTCTTGGGCTTAAACCATCACATTTTGGGGTCTCTGTGCTACAGCCGGTCAGCCTGCCCTGACTATTACCATCTTCAAGAGTAGACTTCTGGTCTTGGGATGTCCGGTTGCCCAGGGGTATCGAGAATTTGGATGTGCACGCAAGCGGGGCACACACAGGTGGCAGGCCTGCCGGCCTGTCACCACAAACAAAAAGTCCTCACCGGGCAGTGGGAGGCTGGCGTGAGGGCCCACTGGCCCAGGAGTGGCCACGCCATGACCCCGTGGTGGCTTCCCACCCTCCAACCCTGTGACACCCTGGCTATGTCCCGCCCTGCGGGGGGCTGGGTCTTGGCCCTGTGGCTACTGCAGCTCAGGTTCCCGCCCAAGCACCCTGGCCACCCTCCTCTGTGTCTATCTCACACACAGGACCTGGACAGCCCCTTATCTGCCCTCCAGAGTGGACAGTCGCTCACTCCGTTTCCCCCAGAGCCTCTGTAGATGGAGCTTGGTGACACTGGTTTCCAGGACTCAGAAAAAGCCAGAACACTGCGAGGCAAAGCCGTTGGGTCTTCAGAAACAGAGCTGCCTGGGGAAAGGTGTGGGGAGGGATACATTAGGAGGTTGGGATTAACATATACACACTACTAGTATAAAATAGGTAATCAACAAGGACCTGCTCTGTACAGCACAGGGAACTCTACTCATTAGTCTGTAATAACCTGTAAGGGAAAAGAATCTGAAAAAGAATGGACACATGTGTGTGTGTAACTGAATCACTCGGCTGTACACCTGAAACTAATACAACATTGTAAATCAACTATACCCCAATATAAAATAAAAATGATAAAAAAAAGATTTTTCACAAGAAAAAAAAAGTACTCAATGCATATTTTGAATAAACAGACAAATGGCCTCTCCCCCTCTCGCCGGCTGTGACAGTCCCGTCCTGTCACAAAGCCCTGCGTGGGAATGGCTGTGGCCAGCCTCACAGCCGAGGGAGGGACCACAGCTTGCATGTGGATGGATATGGGAGCTGGGAGCATCACCCACGCCGACCACAGCTGCAGTGGCAAGCCTGGGCAGTGGGATGGTGTTGGGGCAGATGCCATGGGACACCCCGGGGCCAGGTCCTTACAGCTGATGGGCTTCCAAGCAGCCCTTACACAGCTGCTTTTTATTTTCATTTTTCATTCCTTTCCCCCCAAAATTATAGACATAAACATGACAAAGGTGCTGATTTTACATCCCAGGGACCTGACCTGAGGGGGCTCTGCTGGGGAAAACAACCCCTTCAGCCTGATGGAGCTTGAGCGTGTTAGTCTGCAGGGCTGGTGGTCACTCCAAAGCCAAGTCAGGAGGCTTCACGGCCCCAGATGTTCCCGAGTCCCATCTCTGTGTCCCTCTCGAGGCCACTTTGCGGAAGGTGGCTGAGGGCTGGGTGGAAAGAGCGTAGACACTGGAACCCAAGCACCCTGGCTTCAAAACTGCGTCCACACATAGTAAATGTCTAGGCTTCAGCAAGAGTCACTACTTCCCAAGGTCTCGGTTTGCTCATCTGCAAAAGGGGAAGAGGAGTGCCCACTACACAGGCGCGTTGCGAGAGTCAATTAGCTACACGTTTCCAGCATCTGCCATGGGCCAGACACGTGACTATTCAGAATGACAAAGCCTTTCCACTCTCTTCTCACTCACCCCCTGGTGATGGCGGCTTCCCTCGTGGCATCAGGGGCCAGCCCTCAATGCCCCTCCTTACTTGAAGCTTAGTGATGACTCCTGAGCTCTGCCCAAGATCTTCCCGCCCGCGTGTGCATATGCCTGTGTGTGTGTGTGTGTACGTGCGCACTGAGGGTGAGGGCGTGGAGCCAGGAGCAGATGTGAGTGTGAACCTCGGCGGAGGTGTCATGTTGGCAGCTCCACCAACCCTGGAGTCCCCCTATTCGGGGACACTCCCCAAGGCCCTTCTCCTGGCACCCCCAGCGCCCCTTCTCCAGCCCAGCCCAGGCCCCACACCCCATTCTGCCCCCAGCAGGCCCCCTGAGATCAGACTGCCCCCCTTTCCTGCCTTATCTCTGTCTCTGCGGGGCAAACCTCATCTCCTCCATGCCGGGCCTGGGGCTGCCTGCTGGTGGACCCTGAAACACAGGACTCGGGCCCTGCCTGCCTTCAGGAGCCTCAGAGCCTCCAGGGGAGGCGGGCGGGGTCACCAGAGCATGGAGCGAGGCAGGGCGTGCGGAGGGGAGGGTCTGGGCTGTGATGGGGGGCTTTCAGTGTCTCCTCTCCCGAGCTGGGGTCTCCAGCCCCCCCTCCCCTGTTCAAGGCAAGCCCAAGGGCCTTGCCTTTCTTTTACAGCTTGTCCAAGCTAATAGCACAAACTGAGCTCTGAGAGGTAAGAACGGTTCACCACCTTTCCAAGTGGGTCCAGCCTGGAGCCTGACCTGTACATCTGGCCGTCTCCTAGGTACCAGCCTTCTCACTAGCTGGCCTCTGCCACCCACCTCCAGTCCTCAGGCCAAGGCTAAGTGCTGCCCCGCGGGCTCCACCAAGAGCAAAGTCCACAGAGAGTTCTCATCGCTGTGCCAAGAGACCATCAGGGCTGGTGTTCTCTGTTTGGGGGCACAGGTGGCACTGTCTGCAGACAGGACCCACCCTTGGGCTGTGCAGTGAACCCTCCAGTCCACCTACGCTAAGTACTGAACATCAGCCACGCTCCGGGCCTCAAGTTCAGAGCGGCAGGAACTCACAGAGCCCAGAGCAGCCCCTGCCTCTGGGGAGATGGAAGATGAAGATGGAGAGCTGGGCTGCAGTGGGAGGTGGGGACCTTCAGGGACAAGTTCTGTGGATGCTCCAAGGAGGGAGAGGGCTGAGAATCACAGGTGGAGAGGTGGTCAGGGAGGGCTTCCTGGAAGAGGTGGGGAAGGGACCACAACTCTGAAAGGAATGAACTGTCCTTTGTGTATTTGCCTGCTGCTCTCAACCCCTGAAAATGTCCCCTTCAGCACATTTAAGGGTTACAGCTAAATGGGTAGCTCAGTGCACAGGGTTCAGCTTATCCAAGGGAGCGGCCCCGGGGGGCTGTGGTCCATGGAGCAGCATCCCTGACTGCCTGGCAGCAGCTTGGAAGCTCGGCCACATGTCTGGCCGCCCTGGGCCTCTGCTTCAGTTGCTGTGTCCCAGCTCTTGTGCATCTAAGCCTCCAGTCCCCGCACCTTCCACTCCCTGTTCCCAGGAGCGGCGCTGCCCCACAGTCTCTGCACACGGCCTACTCTCACCCTCCCTCTCTCTGCTCTCTGGACGCTTCTCTGTGTGTTTTGCATCCAAAAGCCCCAAGAGAGAGCATCTGTTTTGCTGGACAGACCCTGGGCTCTGGGCCATGCACTCAAGCCAGGCTACTGACAGCTGCCCCGGGGTCAAGGCTCCAAGTCTAGTGTCCCCAGCTGAGGCCAGAGCCTAGGGTCACATGGAAGTGCTGGCCCTCCTCGGGGCAGCACGAGGGCGGCGAGAGCCTGGTGTGCATGGGGGGTGCATTCTCAGAAGCCCTCACATCCAAGATCACCCAGCGATCCCAGAGCCCCCCAGGGCAGCCTTGGGCAGTGCCGCAGCCCAGCAAGAACTGAGGTTGACAGGAGCTGTGAGACGGCCATCTGCGACGCTGCCCCTGGGATGCTTTGCCTCGGGGCCTCTGAGGGACTCAGGCAGCCACTGCGTGGCCCTCGACAAGCCACGAGCCCCTGTCCTCTGACCCAAGTCAGGGCGACAGACGCTGCGAGCCGCTCGGGGCTCGCCAGACCTCAAGACTTTTTGGGCAAAGGAGTTTGTTTTTTTCCGCCACACCAAACACTTTTCTTTGATTTTGCCATTGTTCTTTCCAGGGAAATCTATTTTTAAAACCAAAAAAACATGTTTTCTAACCCACAGGACACAGGCGAGAGCCAACAAATATTTGATCTGAAAGCAATGCCTTTTGCTCAGTTTCAGCTTTGTTTTGAAGGGACGGGACAAAACATCGTCCCCAGCTGTGCGGAGCGTGTGCTTGGCCCCGGGGAAGCTCTATGTTCCTTTCAGCTCAGAAATCTGGCCAGAGGTGTCTAACCGAAACCCCGTCGTGAGGGTCACATAGTTTCCAGTCTGGAGGGTGAGGTGGGGCTGGGTGGCAGCAAGATCTTCCCTTTAAATAAGGAGGAACCAAAATACCCCCGGCTGCGGCGTTATCAACCCCAAATGCATCTTCACACACAAGGCAGCTTGTGAGGCAGAGCCACTTCCACGTTCAGGCTCAGGGTGACGCTGTGGACAGTGCAGCTGGTAAGTAACCTGTTGATGGGTGAGATCAAGCTCTTTTGTTTTGTGGGGGTCTCTCTGTCTCTGCAGCAGCTCTTCCGTCCCTGAGGGATCCCTTCCTGAGCCCATCTCCTCCTTGCTCCAGAGATGCTGTCCCCCCAGGCCTGGAGTTCCACTGACGTCAGTGTCCCCTAGGTGTTCTCAGCCACTGTCTCGGAGGCCAAATCACTCCCTGCTCCCACCCTGAATAAGAGGGAAAACTGCCAGGTCCATCCAGTGGCAAGAAATCTTGAAGGTGAAGGGTGAGTCTTGGGCAGCTGGACTTCTCTGAGACCCAGGGGGAGTGTCGAAGCAGGGGCAGGTGTGGGGCAAATCCGAGAGGGTGGTGGATGCTCAGCCCCTGCCGGGCTGAGGCTTCGCACACGTGCATAGAGACTCTCTGGGCTGCAGTGTCTTCTCCAAGCCATGAAGCCAGTATTTCATGCCTCGCAAGACAGAAGTGAGGTGAGGACATGAGGCCCCGTGGCTGAGGCTGCGTGTGGGGACCACCCCCCATGTCCATTCTCCCACCTTTCCCAGTAACACAAGCCTGGGTTTCACTGGGCACAGAACCACCCAGAATACACTACGTTCCCCCTGGCACCTGGGTGTGGCCGTGCGATTGGCCAGTGGGAGGTCAGCACAAGTGCTGCGTGGAGCTTCTGGAAATTTCCTTCCACGACAGGACTTAAAGTTCACACTTGGCTCACTTCTTCATCCTGCCCTTGTGCTGTGATAAATCAAGATAACTGGTCTCCTCAGATATATTCCCACCTATCCCTGCCGGCCACGAAGCCCAGTACTTTATGGACGTCATTTAATTCACCTTCTCAATAACTCTACCATGAAGACATCATATCCCCATTTTACAGGTGAGAAAACTGAGGCTCAGAACAGTGGCTGATGCATAATTTGAACCCATGTCGTAGAGACTCCAAAGCCATGTGCAACTGCCATGCATTCAGCGGACACCAGTTAGATGCCTGCCCTGGGCTGGGCTCAGGATGGGGCCCTAGCAACAGAGCCATGAGCCACACCCATGAAGGGCTGTGGGTTCCCATTCGGCAGAGGGTGCAGGATCCGGCTCCCAGGCTTCACCCTCCTCTCTGCTTTGGCTCAGAGTCAGGTGGTGACGATTGTCAGCCCTACAGACTACCAGACCGACCTTCTGACTCCCCCTCTTTGCCACCTGTGAGCACCCACGTGCTCTTTCCTGCCCTCTTTCGGGATGAGACAGGAGCCCCTGGGAGGGATGCTGTCCATTGGCCATGTGGCTTCTGGCGTGAGTCTCCCAGGACCACCAGCCGGCAGGAGGGCGGGGGCAGGGCATGAGCTTGCACAGCCCCCGTAAGATGTAAATGGGGGCTCCCCAGGTCAGGCAGACCCAGAATCCCTTGGTAGTCGGAGTCCGACCTCTGAGAACCCCTTAGGACCTAAGAGCTGTCGGAGTTGGGATTTTCCACCTGGTTCTGCACCGTCCAAAGCACAGCAGCTCAGCATCTTCTCTTAAGGATGCTGTGCTACTGGCTCCAGCGTTTTCTCTTGAGCCACTGATGCCCACCCTGCGAATTTTGACGTGGGTGCCGGGAAAAGACAACAGAGTCACAACGGCAGCCTGGCCTGACAAGGACGGTAAAACGCCCCCAGATTGCGAAGATGCCAAAATGTAGAAAGGGTCGTCGTAGAGTCCATCAAACATGGCCAGACAAGGAAGGAGGGTGGGTGCCGGGGTCGTCGTAGAGTCCATCAAACATGGCCAGACAAGGAAGGAGGGTGGGTGCCGGGGTCGTCGTAGAGTCCATCAAACATGGCAAGACAAGGAAGGAGGGTGGGTGCCGGGGTCGTCGTAGAGTCCATCAAACATGGCAAGACAAGGAAGGAGGGTGGGTGCCGGGGTCGTCGTAGGGTCCATCAAACATGGCAAGACAAGGAAGGAGGGTGGGTGCCGGGGTCGTCGTAGACTCCATCAAACATGGCCAGACAAGGAAGGAGGGTGGGTGCCGGGGTCGTCGTAGAGTCCATCAAACATGGAAAGACAAGGAAGGAGGGTGGGTGCCGGGGTCGTTGTAGAGTCCATCAAACATGGCAAGACAAGGAAGGAGGGTGGGTGCCGTCTTGAGGAGAGACCAGCCTGGCAGTGACCGGTCCTTGGGCTCTTCCCCAGGCGGGTTGGCTGGGCTGTGTCAAGACCCCGGCTGGCCACTGGGGTCGGAATGCGAGCGCTGCGTCCTGCTGGCTGGGTGCCCTTCTTTGACCTTCCTGGGCCTCTGTCTCCTGGTGTGAAACGGGGCCCATAACACCCAACTCGCAGGGTCATCGTGAGGCCTCAGAGAAAATGTGTAGAAAGAAGATGTGTGTTGATGTTTAGCAAATACGGGAGCCTCTACGTATCTGGCGGCCAGAAGGTTGAGAGGGGACATCGGACAGGCCCGGCCCAACTCCTGGTGGCCCGTGTCCGTAACCCCTCCGCAGACGCAGGACAGCCACAAGCCCACCTCGCGGGGCTGGGAGGGTAAATGAGGGAAGAGGGCGGTCTGTGCGCAGCGGCCACTGAGCTCCCGCTGGCCCCGGGCGTGGCCTCCTTCCGCTGTATCCTCGTCCTCCTTAGCGGTGCGAGCGGGCACGACCATCCCGGCCCCGGTGCCCGGCCAGCACCAAGCGAGGGCCTCGGCCACCAGCGCGCCTGCCCAGCGCCCCCGCCAGGTCCCCCTGGCCTCTGGCAGTCGTTTCCAGTTCTTCCCAACCTTTCGAATCGCCAGCTGATCAGTTCCCTGAGCTCAAGGACCAAGGTCAGGGGCAGAAATAAAGGCAAAACCGCTTAGCTGTCTTCAGTCACATTAGCTGTCGCAGGGAAGGGCAATAAAACCAAGATGAGATATCAGGTCTGACACAGAAACACAGAGTGGAGTGACCAGGGGCCAGATGGCAGGCTTTGCAACCAGGCAGCCCTAGGCGCTATCTGGACAGCCGTGGGTGAGCCCCTGCCCCCCCGGGGCCCGGCCCTTTGGGCTCAGCACAGCAGTGATTACCACGATCCTTAGTATTTCCAGTCTCGTAGATGTAGGAGGCTCAGGGCTCCATCGGGCCCACTGCGCTGCTCTACACCGCCTACCCACCCCGGCTGTCTTCACCAGCTCAGGACTCTAGTCCCATCCGAGGTCTGCTTCCAGCTGGGCTTCTCCCCTGAACATAGACACACACATCCCCCTGTGAGCTGGACATCTGCCCCACGGTCTGGTACCCGTCTCGACATCAGCGCGTCCAGAACTGAGCTTCCGGCCACCCTGGGTATGGACCAGGTACTGTGGGTGCACCTATGAGAAGAGGGGCTTCTGGGCCTCCTGGGAAGGGGAGCCCGAAATCATCGGAGGGAGGAGGAGACTGCACAGGGGCTGCTGAACAACCCCCACCCCACGATCGCCGAGCTGAAAGGGTGACACCGGAGCCGTCGTCCTGCCACGACTTGTTGCTAGGGTACCCCTGCCCCCGATTATGCCGGGAGAGGGGTACCTGCTTCTTTGCTGGGGTCAGCTCTGCCTCTGTGACTCCCACCCTGGAGATCTGGATTTCATCTCTCTCCAGACAAAAGAAAAGTGGGGCTAGAGGAGTCCACCGCCCGGGATTCCAGGGAGGCCTCTGCGGCGTCTGCTGCTTGATTTCCACAGACAGCAAACCTGCCCTGAAGGTGCCCTGCAGTCACCCAAGAGCTCCAGCCGGCCCACGATCCTCGGGCCTCCCATCTTGACCTACCAGCGTCACACACCCCAGCCGCATCCTTCCTCAATGAGTTATTCTTTCCTTACTGGAAAATTACAATAGTGGTATATTTTAGTTGCTAAAATTCTATGATAAAGAAACAAACAGGAAAGATGAAAAGTCAGTCCTCAACCCACCTCCCCCAGAGCTCCCTGCTGTTGACGGTTCTCTGCACAGGTGCGTGTGTACATCTGTGTGAATGCACGTGCAGGAAACGCTGCGAAGGGGGAACAAAGATGCAAAGGGGGTCCTGCCGATGCTGTAGTTCTGCATCTTGCTTTTATTTTCACTTACTAAAGCTGAGAACCTTTCTCAGGGCCAGAGCAGAGTCGTGTTATTGGCTGTTATAGTTCTTCGTCATGCAGCCACCTTCCTGCCGCGGGACACACAGGTGGCTCTGCTTTCTTCTTGCCCTAGTACAGACCATGAGGCATGCGACACCTTCGGCGTCTGGCAAGGATATGTTCCTAAAAGTGGGACTTTTGGGTCACAGAGTGCATGCATTCTACATGTGGCTAAGCCTGCCCAGCTCTGCTTCCCGCTGAACGAGGCACTACGCCCGTCCCGTGTCTGTGGCACAGGTGCAATCCTGACCCTCCTTTCAGCTCTGCCCCCACCCCCACCGTGGGTTTTTCCCGTGACTGCTGAGGTTAGGGACCTAGTCAACTGTTCACCGGCCAGGAGTGTTTCTTAGTCTCTGAGTTACCCCTTTCTCTCCTTTGCCCAGTTTTCTCTACTGGGCTGTATGTGTCTTACTTATGGGCTCACGGAATCTCTTTAGATGTCACACTATTAATCGGTTGTACGTTGTACATGTTTTAAATATTTTCTCACAGTCAAATGTCCTTTAACTTTGTTCCTCGTGTAATTTTGCCACGCGTCAGCTTTTTATTTTTATGGCGTCAAATCTGTCAGGCTTTGCTTTGCTAGCTTCTGGATTTTGTCTTGCTTCTGAGGATCTTCCAAGACCTTGAAAATATTCTCCTCTCTCTTCATGCAGTGATTTTTATAGCTTTGTTTTTCCCTTTCACAGGCTTGATCCATCTGAAATGTATTTTGTGGTGTGACACTCCCTTTCTTGGGAAAGCTGGTCCAGCCTGGGCACACACACAGAGGCTCCCACTGGCCCATTCTCCCATCCACCCATCCCTTCACTCGTGCCCTCCACAGTGTCCTGAGGCTCCACTACGGCCCCAAACACTGAAGATACAGCAGGGCCTGCCCTCACAGGGGTCACGTCTGCGTGGGGGAGACAGGTGGCAAACGAACAAACACGCGGTTAGCTAATGCGACTTCAGGTAATACGGCGGGGAATGCGACAAGGGGACAGAGTTAACACGGAGGTGATATTTTCAATTATGTAGTCAGGAACGGCCTCTCTCAGAAGACAGCCAAAGCCAGAGATGCTGAGACATGAGGGAGGAGCCGCCTGGCTGCCTGGGAAGGTGCTCAGAGTGGAGACAGCAGCAAGTGCAAGGCCCCTGACGGGGATGTGCTCCCCCAGGTCAAGGACAGCATGAAGGTCATGTGCTCCAGGTGGGGGCTGAGGGGTGTGGGATCACGGGGCCTCAGAGGCCCCTGGGAAGGGGCAGGTTTCACTCCGTTATTGGGAGTCTTTGATGGTGGCCTTTGGTACGTGCGGTGTCTTAGGAGGAGGTGGGCAGGTGGGCATGTGTCTTTCTTTTCTGTCGGCCTGAATGTGGGTGCAGGGGCCCCATGCCGCACTCCCCACACTGCACTCTCACTCCTGTGGGCTTTCTTTTTTTTAATTTATTTATTTTAGGCGGTGTTTGGTCTTCATTGCAGTGCACGGGCTTCTCCTTGCGGTGGCTTCTCTTGTCGTGGAGCACGGGCTCTAGGCACGCGGGCTCAGTAGTTGTGGCACATGGGCTCAGTAGCTGTGGCTCGCAGGCTCAGTAGTTGTGGCGCCCGGGCTTAGTCGCTCCGCGGCATGTGGGATCTTCCCAGACCAGGGCTCGCACCCGTGTCCCCTGCACTGGCAGGCGGACTCTCAACCCCTGCGCCACCAGGGAAGCCCTCTCCGGTGGTCTTAATAGCCACTAACATGCAATGTCACACCCTGGCATACAGGGAGCCTTCCGCGGGCATCTGAGCACAACTCATTGGAGCCTCACGCCCAAAAGCTGCCACTGTGAACTCCTTCACTGCCTCTGCAGGCTCGAGAGAAGGAGCTGGCGACGGAGGCTGGTCACCGGCTGGCCAGGGAGGCCACGCAGAGGACAGCAAGCCTGCCGCCACCTGGACCAGCGGAGGCTCAGCCTTCGGCTGCATGCTGCTGCCTGGACTTGGGAGACTTGGGAGACTGTGACAGCCGGTCACCCAGGTGATGGCACGCATGCCTCTTCACACTCCGGGAGGGTCTGCAGAGCTGGCCGGGACGAGGAGGGAGTCCCGAGCCAAAGTAGGAGGCATAGCTGTCAGGGCTGGCCCAGCGCCGGGCCGAGGCCCATCCTGAGAGGCAGCAGGGAGGGGCAAGGAGATCCTCAGTGCTGGGGGGGGGGGAGAAGAGGGGGGCTATCCCAAGGGAGGGGGCAGGGACTCAGAGAAGTGGGGAGACAAGGAGCGACCCCACAACATGAAAACAGTATCACAGTTCACCAAGGGCTCATGACACCAGGCTGTGCTGAGAGGTATCGCTCAGGGCAGGCTCCACGTCCCACGGGCCTGAACGCTGAGATTCCAACCAGGCCTACCTTCACCTCCGGGCCTCTTTTCATTTCTTTATTAACTCTTGTCCCTAAGAGGTGCTTCCTAATGCCATCTTTGCCCATCCTCGGGAGGGAAGGGTACAGCCAGCAGCAGAGGCAAGCAGGGTACCTGGGCCAGGGGTCATTTGGAGAAAGAGAGCCAGGCCAGATGCACAAGGTCCGGGAACCCAGGCCTGGGCAGACACAGATGCGCTTGGCAGCTGGGGGGCCTGGGAGGGAGGGGGAGCATGGGGACAGGAACGTCCCAGGGCCAAGCTTTCTCGGCCCGGCTTCCCACAGAGGGGTTGGGTGTCGTCCCTGGCCAGAGTCCACCATCTCCCCCCACCAGGAGGGCCGTGCGGAAGGGGCACTGGGGGTGAGGTGGGCGGCAGGGCCTCCAGGGCAAAACCACGTAAGCTCTGGCCGACAGACTGAGGTGAGGGCTGGGTGGGGGCGGGCAGAAGGGCGAAGCAGGAAGAGCCGCAGCCCTGCACATCACAGGTCACGTCCACATGAGTGTGGACGCACTTCCGGTCAGGTCTCTGGAACTAATGATAACCTTAGGCAGAGAAGGATACAGATGCTCCACACACACATTCCGGAACTCAGAACCATTCAGTTGTCTCTCCAGACCCCCTGACCATGGCCCACAACATCCTCTTCAGCCTCAACTCCACCGGGGTCCCCAGAAGTTCCCAGACACCTGGCCTTGAACTTGTCTGGTCCCCTCCCCTCACCCCGGGGTCCTTGATCTGGCGCCTCTTCCCCCAAGACCCCTCCTGCGGAGCTTTGATGGCTGGCCTCCTCTCATCCTCCCGGCTCTGCCCTGGTGAGGCCCTTCCTAGACCCCCATCCACCTTCTCCAGTATTCCCTTCCCACGCTATACACAGGCTGTCATGCTTTGTCACACATATTACTAACTACAAATAGTCGTTCTTTATTAGCTAGTTAGCTGGCGGCTTAATCAGTTATTCGGTTCCTGGTTTACGTCCGCCCCCCCCCCACCCCGCCCAACTTGGTCGTAGGACCCAGAGGACAGGGACATTGCTTGTCCTACTCAGCACTGTATCTCTTTGCTTATAGCACAA